>NC_091963.1:10741923-10786923 GCF_031021105.1 Erythrolamprus reginae
TTACAGCCCAGTTTCTACATTAGATTGGATTCAGGGTTTTTATATGGATTTATTTTAGTTGGGTTATAATTGGGGTCTTATAATTATTATTATATTTGACTTCTTTTTTTATTACTGTGCTATTGTATTGTATTGTTTTTATTGTTGTAAGCCACCCTGAGTCCTACGGGATTCGGCAGCACAGAAGTTGATAATTAAATTATATTAAATAATTAAATTAAATTAAATTAAATTAAATTAAATTAAATTAAATTAAATTAAATTAAATTAAATTAAATTAAATTAAATTAAATTAAATTAAATTAAATTAAATTAAATTAAATTAAATTAAATTAAATTAAATTAAATTAAATTAAATTAAATTAAATTAAATTAAATTAAATTAATTAAATTAAATTAAATTAAATTAAATTAAATTAAATTAAATTAATACCTGTTCCTGTCAGAGTTCCACATAGCATTCAAACTTAAACTAAAATCCAAGGCAAAGTATTCCACAAAGTTCCAAATTATTACAGGAGCCACGCTGGCACCACCGTGGGAAATTTGAATCTGACATTCCCAAAGTTTCTCACCAAGTTTAAAGTTTGCACCCCTTGTCCTGCCCCCAAGCTTGTCACGTTGCCCACTCAGGTTCTGCCAATGTGGCCGTTCCTTCTCCTAGCTTCCGAGCAGGTGGTGGACAAAGGATGACCTTGCACATCTCAAAAGAACATGTTGTTGTTACATCTGCTCCCTCATGAAGTTGCCCCTCCCAGATCCCCATAGTTGTCAGGGCTTCTAATGATAGTGTGGCGAGCGGATGGTTTTCCTCCCAACTTCTGCATCAGCTCCACAGTACCCTTCCTTGCAAAAATTCAAGCTTTGTAAAATGTTGTATCCAAAATGGTATGTGTGGACAAAAGGCAGCAATGGCAAACTGACAAGTGGGTCTTTCTATTCTCCACCTGGAAAAACCTCAGTACAGCACACATAACAACACCAGCAAGGATAGCTTTTGCACAGAAATGGAAAGGATCTAAGATTCCATCTGAAGAGGAAGTACAGTGGTACCTCTACTTAAGAACTTAATTCGTTCCGTGACCAGGTTCTTAAGTAGAAAAGTTTGTAAGTAGAAGCAATTTTTCCCATAGGAATCAATGTAAAAGCAAATAATGTGTGCAAACCCATTAGGAAAGAAATAAAAGCTCAGAAATTGGGTGGGAGGAGGAGGAGGAACTAGAGGAGGAGGATAGTCGCTGCCAAAGGAAGAATATGAGGTGAGGTGAATCAAAAAAATCCAAAACTTTAAGGCTTAAAAGAAAAAAGGAGGGAATCTGAGGTGGCGAGGAGGAGCACATGCCTCCCATACACCCAGCACGAGGCTGCCTCCCATACACTGCGCCACAGAGAGAAACCCAGGAGGAATGGAAGGAAACTAGCTGGGCCTTCATGCTGCTCAAATTTCCTGGGAAATTTTTCCAGGCTCAGGTCCTTAAGTAGAAAATGGTTCTTAAGAAGAGGCAAACAAAATCTTGAACACCCGGTTCTTACCTAGAAAAATTCTTAAGTAGAGGCGTTCTTAAGTAGAGGTACCACTGTACTTTAAAAAATCTTGGACTGTGCAGAAATGAATAGAATAACAATGAAACTCAAGAATGGACAGCAGGTGGAGGTTGCATTTACCGGCCTCGAACGGTGTACCGACGCTGGCGCGCACGTGTTTAGTGGGCACACATGCACCCATGGGCAAATTAAGTCCGGAAGTAGAGGTACCACTGTATATGCATTGGTATTTGTACGAATATGAAATGGGAAATAAAATAAAATAATTTTTCAAAAGAAAAAGAAAAAACTCAGTACAGATAGTCTTCACTTAAATCAATTATGTTATGGCCTTTCAAACTTAAAACAGCCGTAGAAGAGGCACTTGAGAGCCTGAAAAGTATCGCTGACCATCATAAATGGTCATGCTGTCATCTTCCTGCAAGTCTGTTTTACAACCCATTAGGGCATTATGCAGTCATATTTGTAATATTTTTTTTGCTGGTTTTGGACAAAAAGAAGATGTCCTTGTAAAGCAACTGTTTCATTCCCTTAACAGTCTTCACATTTGCTTAACAATCAAAGCATTTGCTTAATAACAGAAAAAGGCAGAAATTTACTTCCAGTCATGGAGATGCCTTGATTTATAATCTTAGCAATTTGCAACCACAATTCCAGGTTCAATGACAGTCGTAACTGAAAAACTACTCACAGTAATAATAATAATAATAATAATAATAATAATTATTATTATTATTATTATTATTATTATTATTTATTAGATTTGTATGCCGCCCCTCTCTGCAGACTCGGGGCGGCTCACAACAATAATAAAACAATGTACAATGTGACAAATCTAATGTTTAAAAGAAAACACATTAAAAACCGAACATTTAAAAACCATGCAACACAAGCATACCATACATAAAACAATATAAGCCTGGGGGAGATGTCTTAATTCCACCATGCCTGGCGATATAGGTGGGTCTTAAGCAATTTACGAAAGTCAAGGAGGGTGGGTTCTAATCTCTGGGGGGAGTTGATTCCAGAGGGCGGGAGCCGCCACAGAGAAGGCTCTTCCCCTGGGGCCCGCCAGGAGACATTGTTTAGTCGATGGGACCCGGAGAAGGCCAACTCTGTGGGATCTTATCAGCCGCTGGGATTTGTGCGGCAGAAAGGAGAGGCATAATGCTGTTTTTCAGATTGTGGTAGAGAATTTCAGGGGATGTGTTTGGAAAAAATGGTAAATCTAATTTTCACTGATAAGAAGTGGTGCCAAACTCTTTCTGAAGTTTTGATTTCTTCTTTTTCTTGGCAGCCAAACAGTAGCAATGATAATTTACAGTCCATTACATCCGGTGATTGGGATGTGTCCAAAATTTTGGGCTATGATGAGAAGCAGCATAAAATGTAAGTACAACTTGTTTTAAAGTAAATGAATTCAATCCCTTTGAGGAATAATTTGAGGAATGAGGCAAGTTTGCACTACGAGAGCATTTTTAAAAGATCAATTAGTTATACACAGGGGTGAGTTCCTCCCAGTTACATAGAAGTCAGTTCAAACCTGTTCACCCAAACTGGTTGCGACCTCCTAGCGACATCATTTATTTATTTATTTATTTATTTATTTATTTATTTATTTATTTATTTATTTATTTATTTATTTATTTATTTATCAGATTTGTATGCCGCCCCTCTCCGCAAACTCGGGGCGGCTAACAGCAATAATAATACAATGTAAACAAATCTAATACTGTATTTAAGTTAATTTAAAACCCCAATTTAGAAACCAATCATACATACTAACATACCATGCATAAATTTTATAAGCCTAGGGGGAGGGAAAGTCTCAATTTCCCCATGCCTGACACAGATCCGGTTCCTTCGGTGCCAGTCTGTGGGTGCCGCCATCTCCTTTTATTTATTTTTAATATATATATATATATTCTGAGCATGCGCAGAAGCTGAGTTTCTGGCACTATGCATGCGGTCGTCATCTTCTTTTCGGCTTTAAAAAAAAATATTTTTCTCAGATTTTTTGACACTGCGCAAACTGGTAGCGAGATAAGTTAGAACCAGTATTGGGCTGCAACCGGTACAGTCAGGTGCGCAGTTGCAGTTGAAAGAATGGAGCTGTGCGCACAGCTCCAGCTGACCAGTGGGCGGGCACACACATTGGTGTGAGATTCGGGTTCTGCGCATGCACAGGAAACCAAATCTCGTGCGAGGGTGTTCGCGCATGCAATAGTTCACCGATTTTTTGTGTTTTTGCTTCCACGCATGCACGGAAGCAAAGAAATCGCTGAAAATCGCTGAAGTCTCATGCACCCAAGCATCTTTGTTCAAGATCTCATGCCGGCGTGCAGCCTTTCCCTAGTTAAAACTCACCCCTGGTTATACATTATAACCCCTGGTAATGCACCACTTTTTTTTTTCTTCGACAATTATTTATTGAACACACTGAAACTTACACACAAGAAAGAATTATGTTTCTTCTACACACTGTATTTTTCTATGTAATGTCCATCCCGTTCTATGGCCTTTCTCCAGCAAGACACAAGGGGGGGGGGGTGCCCTGTCAGTATCACTCCTTGTTCTGGTCACAAAGCCATTTCTGCACTGTGCGAATCACCTCTTCCCCCTCACCCTCTGTGCCCAGCGACTAACCGTACTTCTGTGATGTCAATCAAAGAGACAGGAAGCAAGAATACATGTTGTTGGGGAAGGCACATCTTGTCCTGGACAAAACCTTTTTATTGTCATCCATTCGCATTAGTCATCAGGTTACATCTCATTGGATATTAGAGAATACACAATCTTTTTTTTTTTTGAAAAATACTTTATTAGTTATTTACATTAAAAAAAATAAACAAAACAACAATACAACATTACAAAGTACATAAAATTACATACTTATTTATGCATAGAAATCCATATAGAAAAAGAAAGAACAACATATATACATGACAAAATAAAGCTTTATGCTTTATACATGGGTTGTTTTTGGTATCAGAGCTTAATACTTACACCTGCTAAGTTGCAGGATAATTGATTTTTGCAGCTTGTTCATTTATAACAATATTTTTTTCTTGTTTACATACACAATTATTGGTTACTTTAAAGCATGGGTTTCCTCATGTTTGCCTTGTGGAGCATGAATGATCAATTGTGTTGTTTCATGGCCTACGTGCAGTTTTGGGGGTATCTCTTCTCTCCAGGGTTGATCAAGGAGGAAGTCTGTTTATAGGAAAGGTAGTATCTGTGGAATGCCAGTAATTGTTTATCTTGTGCCTTATCACAGGATTTTAGCCAACTCCGTGGTATGCCAGCCAGAGACAGCTTTTAATCCTGTCTCCACACTTCTGTCAACTGCAGATTCTCCATAAACTGTACACAAACGTTTGTGAATGTTCCCAACAGTTTCTTTAGTGAGAAATTCAATGACGGCACACTACTTGTAACATACATCGCTTACAGACGTCATTTCGAAACACTGCTGCAGCTACACTATCTTTCTGAAGAAACACAACATTTACACACACACTCCTGACAATACAAATAATGTATATCTAAAGTTTCACATTCGTACCATTACTGTAGGCTGAGAAAAAAAAATTTGGTGCATTACTTTCTTGGCGACCCTCGTATAAGACTATCGTAGTAAAAAGGTCAGATCAATTTCCTGGTTTAGGACAAGTTAAGCTCCATAAATTGAATTAAAGGAGAAAGATTCAGACTGAAACTTAGGAGGAATTTGGTGATAGCAATAAATATTATTTTCTGGAGTTTTTTAAATGATGTCTGGAAGATTTCTTGCCTGGAATAGATAAGCAAATTCCTGCATTGAGCAGAGGATTGGATTATATGACCTTTGGGTTCCCTTGCAAACTCATGCATTTTTTTTAATTCTGTGACATTTCAAATAAAATAAGCTCTTGGATATATCTTATTTACCCTTTGATCTTTGTGCAGAACTAATCCGGTTGTCAGAAAAGAAAATTGAAAATGGATTTCCAGACATTTTTTGTTGTTGTTAAAAGTAGTATTAAAAAACCTTGAAGGGTATAATTCCTTGTGTCTGAAATGTCTTAATTTGGGAAGGAGAATAAGAACTGTTAAAGAGGGTTCATTGCTGAACCGTCAGTCTTGCTAGAGCAGCAATTTAAATCAATACAATGGAAATGTTATTTTTCTGTCGCTTGGATCAACGTTGAGATTCTGTGTCAGTTTCATCTGACAGCTGGAAAGCTGTGACTAATTGGAAAAGCATAATTGCACGTGACTATATTTAAATGTTATTTTTGTAAATGTGTTCAAATATAGTTCATGGACATGGTGCCCTCAATTGTGAAATAGCTACATCCAAGTACAGTTTTAACCATATATATATATAGAGAGAGAATTGTCCTAAAAATGAATTCCGGGTATAGTTATAAATGAAGGGGAAATAGCCACCACAATCCCCGGAACATTTAAAATTTATTTAAAACTACTGTACTAAAAATGGAAAGCTGCAGCTGGGTTATGTTTGATCTCGGGGAGCAATGGGGATTTTTAATATTCTGACGAAGTCAGTAGGGACTGATGAAAGCTTAGTAATTTTTAGTAGTTTTAAATAAATTTTAAACGTCCTGGAGATTGTGATGGCTATTGCCTCTTCATTTATTGACAGACAGACAGATAAATAGAGGATGGATGAATGGATGGATGGATTAGATAGATATGAATTTCTGATTTTAACTTTCCATATAGACCCATAATTTAGAAAATATAATCAGGGACACAATTTGGTAGGGTGCTAGAAAATGGAGCATTGGTAGCTAGAGAGGTTCATTGAAATAAGAATGGAATGAATTTAAATGATGCAAGTAGTCCTTGATATACAATCATGGCTGCGACCAGAAATTCCATTGTTATGTAAGGGAGTTAATAAGTGAGTCAGTCCAATTATATCACTTTCTTGCCACAGTTGTTAAAGGAATTGTGCAATTGTTGTATTGCATGCAGGGAACCTGGCATTCCCCATTGAGTTTCCTTGTTGGAAGCCAGCTGGGAAGAACAGAAATGGCAATCACGTGACCACAGGGCATTGCAACCATCATAAATACCTGCCAGTTGCAAAGTGCCCGAATTTTGATCATGTGACCTTGGGGATTCCGTGATGGTTATGAGCGCAAGGATTGGTCACAAGCCACTATTTTTCAGTGCCACTGCAACATAGAACAGTCACTAAACAAGTGGTTATATAACTTGAGGACCACCTGTATCTACACTTTTACTATCATATGAACCACTAGAGCAGGGGTGTCAACTTCAAGGTCCGTGGGCCAATTCCGGCCTGTGGGGTGGTTAGATCTGGCCTGTGGGGCCACCCTGGATACAAGGAAAGATGGCCTGTGGTGCCTCTCCAAGCAAAAATGGAGTCTAGGGGGGCTGCGGCAGCCTCCTGCAGCCCTCTGCCAGTGAAAATGGAGCTTGGTTTGTGTGTGTGTGTGCGTGTGTGCATATGGCCTTCCTAGGCCCCATTCAAATAAATAAATAAATAAATTTTCAAACTGCAATGGTTCCCTACAGCACTCTGCCATCAAAAATGAAGTGTGGGTGGCCCCCTGAGGTTGGCTTTTGCTAGCAGAGGGCTGCAGGAGGCCATCACGTGTGGAAATTGGGCCAATCTCCAATTCTGTTGACAGAGGGCTGCAGGAGGCCACGTGCGATACACACCCAACTCTTGAGCTCTGTTTTTGCTGGCAGAGGGCTAGCAAAACAAACTAAAAGGAAATAGAAAGAAAAGGAGAAATGTTTTCCCTTTTGCATTTGAGCATGCAAGAAGGGACAGAAAAAGAGAAAAGGAAAGAGGAAGGACAAAGGAAAAAGGAAAAAGAAGGACAGAGGGGAAGAGGGGGAGGAAGGAAGGAAGGAAGGAAGGAAGATTATTATTATTATTAGTATTATTGTTGTTGTTGTTGTTGTTGTTATTACTATTATTATTAATTAGATTTGTATGCCCCCCCTCTCTGCAGACTCGAGGCAGCTCACAACAACTCGGGGCGGCATACAATGAGAGGGAGGGAAGATCTCAGGGAAATCCGACTCTATCACTTACCTCTGATAAGAGTGATATTGAGTTGGCCACACCCACACAACCGTACCCTCCCCCCCCCAAGGTCAAACATAACCCCTATGCAGCTTTCAATGAAATTGAGTTTGACCCCCCTGCACTAGAGTTATAGAAATGTATTTAACTTAGCAAACAAAATTAATAGAGCGGCAATAGTCAGCCTGTCAGCTAGTGAAACAGTATTTTATGTACACCCTACATCATGGATTGGGCCTTAGTTATATTTACAGATTGTCCCCACTCTGAACATATATTTATAAGCACTGGTGTGGGGGGGAGAGAATTATACAATAACAGGAGACAGAAATGAACATTTGGGAAGGACTGGGAAAGAACGTGAATATTCACCCAGCACAGTGAAGAAGGGAAGAATTTAAAACATATTTTTCCCAAATTCCCAGCCATGAGAACTAGAGACTTGTCTAAGAAAAAGCAATCTGGAATCTAGGTTTTATCAAGAAACAAACTCTTTGGAAAATGTTTCTGGCACATAAGAAACTTTTGGCCAGACATTTTTTACTTCTGTTTCAAAAGAGATTTATGCTTGGGAAACTCACAGTGGATTGTTGCTCCTAAAAACCTAATCATTTGAATTTTATTTTAGCTATTTTCTCAGCACAGAAGAGTTGCCAAGGACTCGGCATTTATACAGGTATGATAAATTTTATGCCAAGATAACTTTCTGATTATACTTGGGGAAGAAGACTCTTTGTAAAAAAAACTTTGTAAAAAAACTGTTTAAAAATGTTGCTGTCAGCTTCTCAACTTTTATTTTGGGGATGTTATTATTTATCTGTGGTCTTTGTTTTTGTCTTTGTCTTCAAAAAACTCTTACTTTTATTTATTTATGTAGACCAGTGGTTCTCAACCTGGGGGTCAGGACCCCTTTGGGTGTCGATCAACCCTTTTACAGGGGTTGACTAAGACCATGGGAAAAGACAAATTTCCCATGGTGTTAGGAACTAAAGCTTCTATTCTGGTGCCTTGGAACACTTTACAATCTGACCAATCAGGCGTTTACAGTGGGGGTGTCCCTCTGACCTTCCTGCCAATCAGCTTAAAGCTCTGTTGGAAGAATTGGCGCTAGACTTATGGTTGGGGGTCACCACAACGCGAGGAATTGTATTCGAGGATCACGGCATAAGAAAGGTTGAGAACCACTGATGTAGATCATTACAGCGAGTTTGTTCTCATTTCAATTTCATCTAGACTGTTAGGTCAAGTGGTTAAGGCATCAGGCTAGCAACCAGGAGACGGTGAGTTCTAGTCCCGCCTTAGGCATGAAAGCCAACTGGGTGACTCTGGGCCAATCACCAAGAGATGGTGAATTCTAGTCCAACCATAGCCAGGAAAGCCACCTACATGATTTTGGGCCAGTCCCTGTTTCTTAGCCCAATCCACCTCACAGGGGGGTTGTTGTGGGGAAAACAGGAGGAGGAAGGAATGATCCGGTATGTTCACTGCCTTGAGTTACTAATAAAGTAAGAAAAGCAGGATAAAATTTAAACAAATGAATGAATGATTCTATCCATGATGAACACATAGAAAGCTGCCTTGCATTTTGAGAGATGGTTCATCTAGTTGACCCAAGAGTAGGTTCCTCCTGGTTCAGACCGAACCGGTAGTAACCTGGCGGTCTGTGTCGCTGGAGGACCGGCAGCAGCCCAGGCCTGCCAAGCCCCCAAACCAGCTCTCTCAGTGGCGCCCATGGGGCCGCCATCTTGTTTTTGCTTCTGAGTACACGGAAAGGCTGTTTTTTGCCTCTGCAAATGAGCAGAAGCTGGGCTTTTAGCACTTTGCATGCATGTGCAAAGCGTATGCTCGACACTTCTAGGAGCGAACCAGCAGCAAAGAAAACCAGAACTCAGTCCTGGTCCTCAGCCCAACACTATCTGCTTATCTAATTTAGTCTCCTGCACCCTTTGAAATATGTGGGGCTATAACCAAAGAAGGGTCGCTCATCTTACCTCCCACCAATGCGCCAACTGAGACTGTCGCCGGTGCGTGCATGCTCAATGCATGCGTCGGTGCAAGACTTGGCTTCTGCACATGTGCATTAAGTGAAATCTCTCACGAGATGTGTACGCAATGAGATTTTAGCAATTTTCATTGATATTTTTGCTTCTGCTCATGCGCAAAAGCAAAAAATCGGCACAAATTGATGACATCTCGCTCACGCAACCATCCCCACACAAGATTTTGCTTGCTGCACCTGTACAGAAGGCAAATATCATGGGGGGGCATGTTGGGGGCACGTAGCTTTGCACACATCCCCAAAATTCCTACCAGGACTGAGCACCTGAGTGCACCGTCTGCTGCCCAATACTCGCTATAAACACCGGGAATTCCCAACCCACATCGGTTGCAACTCATCTGCATGGAATCAAATTGGGGAAGACTGAATTTGAGGCAGAGATCAAATATTAATATACTCTTCCTGCCGTTTTGTTTTGGGGTTTTTTTTGCATTTTGACAATTGAACCTCTTTTTGTTTTTCGTTATTTTTTTACAGTGCCAGCACCAAGGGGAACTTCAACCGGCAATGTCTCTCTTGTGATTTGATTAACAACTGCACTTACTTCCATGCAACGTTCAGCCACAACATGGCATATTTCCTGTTGACCTGTGAAGGTAGGTGATGTCACATAATCACCAATTTATTTCAGGCCTCCCATTAAAGAGTTGATGCCACACAAAAGTGCAAATTCACTCAGAAGGCGTTGGGAAAGAAATGGAATACAAATGAAAAAACAGAGTATTTTACCAGATAGTGGTAGTCCTGTTCTGTTTGGACCTACCTGCGTCAGGACAAAAGAGAACCCACTCGCAGAAAATTCAAAACAAACATGTCTATATTTTAAAATGATTTGTGCAAAACCAGGTCAGGCTCTCAGTCCATGTTGGCAGCTTTCCTGGGCAAATTGACTAATAGATAATGAACAGCTGCGGCCGTGAGCCAAATTCAATTTAGACATTTTTCAGTGCTCTAATGTCTTTTTAAACACACACTTACAAAGCTTCAGGCTTTCCTAAGACAGCTGGATCTCTGCACGATTAACATAAAGGGATAACAACCGTTTACCAGCAAAGTATTTCTAGAACCTTGGATCTAAGACCTTCTCCATTACAAATGCTGAATCTCCACACTTTTTTGCCCATAAATCCTCACTTATATACTGTCTGGGTGTGGTCAACTGTTTTCTAGAGCAGTGTTTCCCAACCTTGGCAACCTTGGCAACTTGAAGATATCTGGACTTCAACTCCCAGAATTCCCCAGCCAGCATTTCTGGGAGTTGAAGTCCAGATATCTTCAAGTTGCCAAGGTTGGGAAACACTGTTCTAGAGATATAACTGTCTAGACTTTTTTTTCATAGACTCACTTTCTGAACTGTTCATGTCTGCTTCATGACCTTCTGACCCGGGCATCTAACAAGGGCTCCTGATCCCCAATGTCTCCTCCTCCTCCTCTGGCTCAGACCAATGTCTCCTCCTCCTCCTCTGGCTCAGACCTTACCGTTATTGGGGTTTCTACAGTCTCTACTGGTTCCCCCAAGTTTCTCAGATTCCAATTCTCCCTCACTCCCACTCTCTGACTCAGCTGTCAAGAACACTGGCTTAGGGTACCAAGACAGACCCGGTTCATCTTCAATAGAATCTGTGACCAACTGAGCTGGTCGTGGACCACTCACAACAGTCCTCAACTTACAACTGTTAGTGACCATTCAAAATTATAACAGCTCTGAAAAAAGTGGCCATTCACTATATTCACTTATATTCCGCCTTTATTATTTTTACAAGTAAGGTAGAGAACTTATTCAACACAATGGAGCATTTTCAAGAGGCAATTAGACTTTCTGGTTTTTCTTTGCTTCTCATCCAAGACACTTCTTCAGCTCTACTTCTGTTCTTCAGAAACTGAAGAAGCTTCTTGGATGAGGAGCGAAATGTCTTCAAAGAAAAAGCGAGAGGTGCCTCTTGAAAAAGTATCTTTGAGACAGCCATGATCTGGATGACTGAGAATCTCCATAGATATTCAACATGCCTTTCTCCTCCTATTTTCCCCACAACAGCCCTGTGAGGTGGATTGGTCTGCAAGAAGGATTGGTCCAAGGCAGTAATGGGCAGCCATATTTTTTACTGCCACACTATGGGTGTGGCTTATTTTGTCATGTGACTGGGTAGGAGTGGCTTGTCATCTGTTTGACCAGGTGGGAGTGGCTTGAACGATCACCATCGTTCAAGTGAACTGTTAAGTCCTCAACTTATAACATTACCAGTGTCGCTGGTGGGGTGACAATTTGTTTCGTGTTTCCCGCGCTCTCCTTCTTGGGTCGCCCCCCCCCACCCCGTCTCAGGCTGGGTAGTTAGGCGAATGGGTGCTGCCAGAAGCATAAATGCTGCCAGCGCTGCTTCCACCCATACCTTCTGCTTGTACCTCAGGGGGGAGGTGGCCACGGGAGGCTGGAAGGGAGACAGGCAGGAGAGAGGGGAACTCATCCGAGGCCAGGAAGGAGGAAAGAGGAAAAAAGCAAGGAGCGCAGATGCAGCAGCAGCAGCAGGGAAAAAAAGAAGAGCCGAGCCGAGACCAGTAATCCAGGAAGTGGCAGCCACCGATCAGCTGGACCTGCACATGCATCTTCATTTCCGCCAGTGGAACTGCATTCCACCCCGTCCTGCCTGCTGCCTAACCCTGGTCCAAGGTCAACCCACCTGGCTTTCCTGTTTTGTTTTGTTTGTACTAGATTTTGGGGGGGGGGGGGGTTTCAAGGATGCTATGGTGACACACATAAAAAATGTCCAGAACTTCCATGGTAATTTGAGGTTTTTTGACCCAGTCCTCTGCAGCGACCCCTGTACAAAGCTATTGAAATGTGAGATGGGTGGTGCAGTTGCCAATATTTTCAAAGCTCAAACCCCCCCATTCAGAACCTTTAAAGAAAAGAAATCTGGGATCACCAGCAAATGCCAGAAACGTTTGTCTCTGTTATTGACTCAGTAGAATATTACTGGCAGCACACAGCTTTTAATTACAGCCAGGGATTGAAAAGCGCTCCCGGTGCCTTTGTTTATTAGTATGATAATACGGCCTTGGTATATGAGATTTCAGTGCATTACAGTGATCCATAATTCATGGCCTAGCAAATAAAGAGATCCCGGAAGCCATATGCTGGGAGGAGAGGGAGGGCCGCAGGGAAGGGAGATCTGCTCTTGCCAATT
Organism: Erythrolamprus reginae; assembly: GCF_031021105.1. Classification (NCBI taxonomy): domain Eukaryota; kingdom Metazoa; phylum Chordata; class Lepidosauria; order Squamata; family Dipsadidae; genus Erythrolamprus; species Erythrolamprus reginae. The sequence continues at coordinate 10,754,783 of NC_091963.1, forward strand.
AGCCCTTTTGTAGCATCCAAGGGCCATGTGTGATCTCCATCTCCGTCTCCAGCTGCTCTTTTAAATCATTCATCACTGCTGGAAAGATATCATGATGCACGTAGTAGACCATTTTCATTGTTGGTTATGTAGGGAAAATATTATTTCTCTGAAATTTTCTGAAAATATTTGAAGGAGGGGCCTTTTTTTTTTCTTAACCATTAAAAAAAGAATAAAACATTTACTTTCTTGTCATCTATTTAATTTATTTGTTTGTTTGTGTGTTAGATTTATAGGCCACCCAACTACTTACAGATTCTGTTTAAAGGTTTAAAAAACTTCCCCACATTTTTATGTATCTTAATCAGAGAATACTGATTACCCATTATTATGATTTTTATTGGCTTTATTTTATTTTTGATTTTTCAATTATTATTTATTAGACTTCCCGAGTCTGCAGAGAGGGGTGGCATACATATCTAATAAATTATTATTATTATTATTATTATTATTATTATTATTATTATTATTATATTATATGCTGCCCATCTTGTCATCAGGTTACTTTGTTATTACTCTTTATTTAAACACACACACACATACACAAACACCACACATACACAGAGAGAGAGAGAGAGACTCACACAGTGCTTTAGAAAGGCAAAAGCAGGATTTCCCCAAAACATGTGGCATTTTTAATTATTTCCTTTGGCCCCAGGTCTAGTTGGGTAATGATTTGGTTAGTTTCATGACGAATGCCTGGAAAATACTATAGCATTTCTTTTAAACAGCACCGTTTCAGTCTGATCAGTGATGGGCAGGAGTCCGTGCAATCAGGTGCTCCACCCTGGTAGAAATTTCCCCGACGTGTGCACCAGGGATGGGCAGCAGGCAGGATGGGGTGGAACGCAATTCCACTGGCGGAAATGAAGATGCATGTGCAGCTCCAGCTGATCAGCGGCTGTCACTGCCTGGATTGCTGGTCTCAGCTCGGCTCTCCCTTTTTCCCCTGCTCCTTGCTTTTTTCCTCTTTCCTCCTTCCTAGCCTCGGATGAGCTCCTGCCCAGCTCCCCTCTAGTTCACGCAGCCACCTCCTGCCTTAGGTGCAAGCAGAAGGTGTGGGTGGAAGTGGCGCTGGCAGCATTTATGCTTCTGGCAGCACCTGTTCGCCTAGCTACCCAGCCTGAAGTGGGGGGGCGACCCAGAAAGGAAAGCGCAGAAAACGTGAAGCAAATTGTCACCCCAGCGAGCGACACCGATAAGATTGTAAGTCGAGGACTTAACAGTTCACTTGAATGATGATGATCATTCAAGCCACTCCCACCTGGTCACATAGTCGGCAAGCCACTCCTACCCAGTCACATGACCATTAAGCCACACCCACAAAATAAGCCACACCCATAGTGTGGCAGTAAAAATTTTGACTGCCCATTACTGGTGTGCATACGCACCCCCGTGCAAGATTTGGCTTCTGCGCATATGCAGCAAAGCAAAATTTTGTGTGAGGACACTCGCACAAGTGAGATTTTGGCAATTTTCACCAACCTTCGGCCTCTGAGCATGCGCGGAAGCAAAAATATTGCCAAAAATCACTAAAATCTCACTTGGGTGCATTTTTGTGCAAGGTTTGCTAGCTGCGCATGCGCAGGAGTCAAATCTCACACCACTAGGCGCACACGTACCCACAACGCCCTCGGAAGGTGCTCCTGTAGCACCAGAGATGAGCGACCCTTCACTGTGACCATTATGCAGTGATGGGCTACCAAAATTTTTACTACCACACTGTGGATGTGGCTTATGCATTTTGTTTCAACATCTTTCAGTGCAAATTGGGGGCTCTGGGGAGGAGCTCCAAATTTTGTTACCGTTCCTGTAGGAGCCCACAACTGCCATTATGTAACTAAGGGGAAAGTAGTGTGGGGGGGAAGCCTACGCCCGTAATGGCGAACCTATGGCACAACTACCGGAAGTGGCACACAGAGCCATTTCTCCGGGCACACGGAGCCATCACTCCTTGCTCTTCTGGGTTCCGGTGCACCAGCCAACTGGTTTTCATGTGCACAGGCGCTCCAGGAACCAGAAGAATAGTCGTCCATTGCACATGGTATCTCCAGGAATATGGTCTTCCTGTTTCCAGTGTGTGCATGGACACCGGCCAGCTGGTCTGCTTTCTGGCACTCGTGTGCATGCCCAGGCAATGTCACACATTCAGAGCTTCTCCAACCGGCGCCCTTTCCAGATGCTGGGGCCAAGAGCGCTGCTGCCAATTAGGGAATGGCTGCTCCTTTGTCTCGCCAGGGAATGGGCCAGTAAGAGCAGTAAGAGGAGCACCGGCCCTCTTGAAAGAAGTTGGGGGGAACATGTGCAGTGGGGAGTTGCACATGTGCATGTACAGTGCAGGGCACATGCACCATGTGGGACATGGGGGGCACATAATGCCAAAAAAGTTCACCATCACTGTCCTAGACCAGGGGTAGGCAAATTCGGCTCTTCTATGACATGTGGACTTCAACTCCCAGAATTCCTGAACTAGCATAATTGGCTCAGGAATTCTGGGAGTTGAAGTCCACAAGTCATAGAAGAGCCAACTTTGCCTACCTCTGTCCTAGACTAATAAAATACTTTTAACGTTATTTCTATTAATCAGTTTTTTAGGTGCAGTAAATCATTTTTATTTTATTTTTTTTGGCAATTCCCTGAGCAACCAAATGCTTGAATAGCAAAAATGCTCATTTTGTGTGTTCTCATAGTACAGATTTTCTTTTGTGACAACGTCAAAGGAAGTATCACTGTGTATGCATTTGCACCTATATTAAAATGTGGGAGACAGGAAAATAGTCAATCATTGAATGAAAGAAGAGAAACAAAATATTGATTGCAAGGTTACAGTCATCTGGAAGTAACATACATGTGAATACACAAAAAGCATTATGTAGTCCCGGTTTTTAGAGGTGTTGAATTTGCCTTTTATCAGGAAACTATAAATACAAGAATGTTTGCAAGGAAAATGTTTTGCAGTGTAGTGGAACAATATTTCAGAAGGGCTGCACATCAAATGACAAGCTTGATTTCTTTAAAGCTTCCTTAATTGTTTTCCCCCCCTGGGTTTTTTCTCAGTTTATCCTAAAGCAGTGATTCTCAACCTGGGGGTCAGGACCACTTTGGGGGTCGAACGTTTCACAGGGGCCGCCTAAGACCATGGGGAAAAACAAATTTCCCATGGTGCTAGGAACTAAAGCTTCTATTCTGGCACTTTGGAACATATTTTTACAATCTGACCAATCAGGCGTTCACAGTGGAGGTGTCCCTCTGACCTTCCTGCCAATAGGATTAAAGCTGTGTTGGAAGAATTGGCGCTAGACTTATGCTTGCGGGTCACCACAACATGAAGAAATGTATTAAAGGGTCACAGCATTAGAAAGGTTGAGAACCACTGTCCTAAAGGATTGTGCAAAAGCAAAAAACAGATTGTGGGATGAATAAATGTAGGATAAATGAAAAAAATGCAGTCCATAGATTTCAAGGGACCATGCACATTTCTTTAGATGGATTGGTATAGAATAACCCATAACCATTTACTCAGGATTTTTTTTCCCCTGGAATAATGCCTATATTTAATCATATAACACTCACCTGTCAATTTAAGAAGAAAACAAGCTCAGTGCGCTTTGGAAAATATATACTGCTCAAAAAAATAAAGGGAACACTCAAATAACACATCCTAGATCTGAATGAATGAAATATTCTCATTGAATACTGTACTTCGTTTCTGTACAAAGTTGAATGTGCAGAACAGCATGTGAAATGGATTATGAATCTGTGTTGTTTCCTAAGGGGACAGTTTGATTTCACAGAAGTTTGATTTACTTGGAGTTATTTTGTGTCGTTTAAGTGTTCCCTTTATTTTTTTTCAGCAGTGTTATTTTTTTCAGATTCAAGCTTTCCTTCCTCCCTTTACCTCTTTCTATCTCTTATGAGAAGACCTCAAAAAGTCCTTTTACTTCTCAGCAATTTTGATGGAGCAAAATGACATTTCCCATGCATTGATCCTTAGCTGAAGCTTGGATACCCGGATTCCATATTTTATATCAGTGATGGCGAACCCATGGCACGTGTGACACAGGTGGCACAACGAACCATATCGGAAGGCATGCGAGGTCCCTATGTCAGCTGCAGTGCACATGTGGATGCTAGCCAGCTGATTTTTGGCTTTGGGGATGGTCATTTCGCCCTCCAGAGGCTTCAAGGAAGCTTCCATGAAGCCCCTTATGTGTTGTTATGTATGCATGCTTTTAAAGTGGAAAGAGTTCCTAAAATGTCGTATGCAAAGCTGGAGTAACCTCTCCAGAGCATGAGGCCTGTGTAGGTTAGTATGGAGGGTAGGCTGTTACCCAAGCAGTAGATCCCCCTTCTCCACGTCTCTGAAATATTCCAGTGGAATGGCAAAGGCCAATACGATTGGTTCCAGCTACGTTGCAGGAGTTATCAGAATGTGGCTGTACACAGTCACGATTTTGCCTCAAGGTTTACTCCTGAAGCCTTTGCCAATGATGGATATAGCCACAGGGCATTGGAGGTTTGCAATCAGAGTTCCCCTTGGTTTTGCCACTTAATCTACCGTTGGGATGTAGAGTCCTCTTCAAAACCATTAATCAGGGCTGCCCTATGTCTCCGCTTTTGTTTATTACTGCCCAAGAATATTTTTAAAATAAAATTCGTAATAATAAAAATACTGTATAAAAGGCATTAAAATTAAAGACCAAGAATACAAAACACAAGTGTATGCGGATGACATTGTTTTTTTTCCTGGATGACCCTTTTGAATCAGGTCCAGAATTGTTTTTAATGAGGTCTTATTCCTCCAACACGATGGTATATCTGGGGCAAATATCTGAGTTATAAATAGTCTCCTGGCAGGTCCTTCATAACCTACACTTAGCACTAAGTGTCCAGTCACAAGTGGAAAACTACAGACGGTAATTCAGGGCTATACATTCCCTTCCTTTGACCACAAATACTCCTTCTTTACTTTCATTTCATGTGCTACTATATATAGCCGCCATGAGTCCTTTGGGATTGGACGGCATAGAAGTCAAATTAAATAAATATATGGATCGATTACCAATCGTTGGGGTTGGGAGTCCCATTTGGAACTTTCAGACATCTAGATGCCAAGGCTTTAGCTGACCCATTGACCAGAGGGCTGGAACACATACATAGCAGGGTGTCCAGCAAACCTAGAAAACAGGAAAATCAGGGAATTATCAGGGAAATTGGCGGTTCGAGAAATATCGGAATTATCAGGGAATTCGTGAAAAAAACCAAAATAAATCAGAGGGGGGAAACAAACTGTATTAAACATTTTAAAACTCAGGGAAAAATCATGTTTTTAAAAAAATGGATCACGCTGCCTGGCAGAGTCAAGCAAAAATGAGCATAACTGTGGCAACAACTTGCTTCCTCAGCTACTGATATTTCTCCATGGCTTAGCCATTTGGTATGACGTCATCTACGACTGCCCCTTAACTAGATCGCAAGCTACAGGGAAATGTCAGGGAAATATCAGGGACTTTCAAAATGCTTTCCTCCTGGACATCCTGACATAGCCATTTCAATTGGTTCAAACATAACCTGTCCTATTTGGGTTTCTGGATCACTTAATTTTTTAAAAAAAGAGGGTGGATGCATTTTGGTGTCTAGGATCTTGATGGCCAACCTATGGCACACATGATGCAGGTGGCTCTCTTTGGGCATGCACAATATCTGACATCAACACAATTGAGAGAGTCCAGAAATATTTCACAAGAAGAGTCCTTTGTTCCTCTTCTCACAACAAAACACCTTACTCAATCAGAGACTTGAAATTCTTGGTTTAGACAACTTACAACTCCGTCGTCTCCGTTCCGACTTAATTATAGTTCATAAACCAAAATGTCCTACCTGTTAACGACTACTTCACCTTCAACCGCAACAACACACGAGCACGAAATCGATTTAAACTAAATGTCAACCGCTCCAAACTTGACTGCAAAAAATACGACTTCAGCAACAGAGTAATCAACGCCTGGAATGCACTACCTGACTCTGTGGTTTCTACTCCTAACCCCAAACCCTTTAACCTTAGACTATCTACAATTGACTTCTCTCCCTTTCTAAGAGGTCTGTAAGGGGCGTGCATAAGCACACCACTGTGCCTACCGTTCCTGTCCTATTGTCTACTTTTTATCATTACTTATCTAATGTTTTATATGTACAAATTATCACCCTATAATTGTTTGACAAATAAATAAATACATAAAAATAAAAAATAAATAAATATCACCAGCTACTCTTCTAGTTTCCAGACATTTTCACGCAGTTTTCAGGCAGTTTTTCGAGCTGTTTTCAGGCCAAAAAACAGGAATGTGCACATGTCTTTGCAGATTCTGGAGTGCTGGAAAATGGCCTGAAAATAGCCAAATACCAGGAGGAGGCTGTTTTCTGAGCTGTTTCATGCCATTTGAGGGGCATTTTCAGCCTTAAAAACACCCCCCAAAATAGGAATTTAGTTATTAAATTCATAAGCCGTCCAACTCCTTGCGGACTCTGTGTAACAAATAAAGCAATATAAAAACAATTCATGAGCACACCTTCCAGCTGGTCTTTGGGTTTCCAGTGCTACAGCATGCGCATAGGTATGCATGTTACGCTTTGGGTACTCAGTGCTGAAAAGGTTCACCATCCCTGGTCTAGGGCAGTGATGGTGAACCTTTTTTTCCTTGGGTGATGAAAGAGCTGGCACGCACATTATCGCATATGCGTGAGTGCCCACATCCATACTTCAATGCCTGGGGAGGGTGAAAACAGCTTCCTCCATCCTCCGAAGGCCCTCTGGAGGCCTGTTTCCCAACTTCTGGTGGGCCAAGTAGGCTCATGTTTCATCCTTCCCAGGCTCCAACGGCTTCCTCTGGCCAAAGGCCACAGAAGGGTAAAAACACCCTCCCACATCCCCCCCAGAAACACTCCGTAATCCCAAAACACCCTCCCAGAGCCCCTGTACAAGCCAAAAATTAGCTGGCTGGCACCCACATGCACATTGGAGCTGACCTAGGACAACAGCTTGCATGCCAGCAGATATGGTCTGCGTGCCACCTGTGGCACCCATGCCATAGGTTCACCATCCCTGGTCTAGGGCAATGATGGTGAACCTATGGCATGCATGCCTCATTTAGCACATGGAGCCATATCTGCTGGCATGTGAGCCGTTTCCCTAGCTCAGCTTCAGCCTGCATATGTGTGACAGCCAGCTGATTTTGGGCTCACGTGGAGGCTTTGGGAGGACATTTTAGGTTCCCGGAGGGCCTCTGGGGGTTGTTTTCACCCTCCCCAGGCTTCAGGGAAACCTCTGGGGCCTGGGAAGGGCAAAAAATGGACCTACAAGGCCCAATGGGAGTTGAGAAACGACTCCAACCTCCAGAGGGCCTCTGCGGGGATGGGGGAGGCCATTTTTGCCCTCCCTAGGCATTGAATTATGGGTGTGGGCACTCACACGTGTGATAGCCCACGCGCACACCCAAGGGAGAAAAGGTTCGCCATCCCTGCTCTAGGAGATTGTATTATTCTTTTTTTAAAAAAAAAAAAGGAAGGCAACGTCCCTGTAGATAAATCTGGCAGGAAGCAATGCTTAAAGATGAATTTATATCCTGCTAGAAATGTTTGCGTTCTTAGAGCGTTACTTTCACCTTCGCACAATGAGTTATCTGGGAAGTGCGGTGTAATCCTTTGTGTCATGTGCATATTACGGCATGGAAATAATCTAAAACAAATTCTTCTAGTTGTGTTTGCACTAATTAAAATATTGACAAATTAGAGAAGATGAAGCAAGACGGTGCTCCACTGGGAGACACTGTCTATCTTCTACAGTTTTGGTTGGTGCCTATTAATTATCTCTGGGCAACTGGTTGCTGAGATCAGCTTTCCATGTAATAGTCCTCGGAGAGGGGCGGCATAAACGTCCAATTAATAAATAAATAAATAATAGGGCCAGGGATTTAACATCTAGCCCTGAATATCATTGCAGGGGCATTTTCTTAAATCTAAATGCATTTCCTTTTCTTTCTTTTCAAGGTCCGCGAATTCCTATGGTAACTGTCCACAGAACATCCGATACAGAAAGTAAGTATTTGCAGGAGGCTGTTGAGATCTTCCAAAGGCGACAGCATGCCCAGCAGGGATCAAAAGACAGAGAAATATCCAGGCAGGAGTTCCACATACCGGCCATCACCGCTATGCTCTCCGGGACCGTTGCGGACGTGTCTGGTGGACGCATGTGTGCCTGTTGGCGCAAGATTTGGCTTATGCGCATGCGCAGCAAGCAAAATCTCACACGAGGATGCTTTTCACATGAGATTTCACCAATTTCCAGCAATTTCTTTGCTTCCGCGCATGCGCAGAAACAAAAAATCCTGCCGAAAATTGGCAAAATCTCGTGCGCAAGAGCATCCTCGTGTAATATTTCATTTGCTCCGCATGCGCAGAAGCCAAATCTTGGGCAGGAGGGCGGGTGGTGGGCGCAGAGATGTGTGTCCACTACCGGAACCCCAAAACAAGCCGTACAGGGTGCAACCCGCTACTGGCGATATCCCAAGTTCCAATGGGTAAAAATAATATTTGTGGGTGTTAGTTGTGAGCTGCTCTGAGTCTTCGGAGAGGGGCAGCATACAAATCTAATAAATTATTATTATTAAATTATTATTATTTTATTGTGGAAGATAAACTTAGAGCCTCGCATGCTTTTTAACTTATTTTATATCTGGTTTGTTTTACTATCTGATGTTTTAACGCTGTACTTGCTTTTACAATTGAGGTGGGCAGGATATAATTTTAATAAAATAAAAATTTTGAAAGACAAAAGTTTGGCGCTTAAAGAGGCTTTGGCAGTTCAGAGTGAACGGAGCATTTTCCTTTCTCTGGGTGCTTGGAGAGGGAATAAACCTCTGCCACGCCCAGAGAAAAGAAACACTCCCTTCGCTCTGGGCAGAGACAGTCCTCCCCCTCTTCTTCCTCCTCCTCCTCCCACCCAGATTCCGAGCTTTTATTTCTTTCCTAACGGGTTTGCACACATTATTTGCTTTTATATTAATTCCTCTGGGAAAAATGCTTCTACTTACAAACGTTTCTACTCAAGAACCTGGTGACGGAACGAATTAAGTTCTTAAGTAGAGGTACCACTGTACAAGGGTATGTGGGGGCTGTGTTTTACACTTCCCAAACGTCTAATTTGGGTTTTTATTTGGGTTTTATTGTTAGATTGCATATTTGACTTCTTTTTAATTGTTTTTTTAAAATATTTATATTGTTGTAAGCTGCCCTGAGTCCTATGGAATTGGGCGGCATAGAAATCAAATTAGATAGATAGATAGATAGATAGATAGATAGATAGATAGATAGATAGATAGATAGAGAGAGAGAGAGACAGACAGACAGACAGAAGACAGACAGACAGACAGACAGACAGACAGACAGATAATTTTGCAATGGAAATTCAAAGAAAGTAGGTGTTCAAAACCAGGAATATATTAGAGACCGCAATAAAAGAATTACCTGATCCAGTTCATAAAATAAATAAATGCCAAAAATCAACAAATGCCTGCATGCAAGCAGGAAATGCTGTGGAGCAGATAGAGCAACTAAGGTCAGAGAAGGGCAAAGAAGCCACTTTTGAGAAAGGCAGCAAAGAATGAATAAAAGGCTATCAGTAGACAGAAAGCCATTCTCCCGTTGGTCTCTTGCGCACGTGATTAAGGGCGCCAATGGCCTCATTATGCAGGTTTCTCTTGCTGTAATGAATAGGAGGAACTATTGTAAGCACCCTTTATTCACAAAATAATTCTGTTCCATAATATGAGAGCCTTCTAACAATAATCTGATAACTATAAATCCCACCCAATATTACCATCTGCTTATATTTAATTAAGGACTGGTTGCCTGAACAGCGCAGGGAAGCATTCCCAGTGGGCGGAAGGTTTTGGGAGATGCATTCAGAAATCTTTAGATCTGTTATCCTGCGCTTATTCCGTCCGCCCTTCCTTTCCGCGAATGCAATTATGAGAGCAAACAGGACGGCTGCTCTCAAGTCCCAGGCGGAGCAGCCTCCTTGTGCTGATAAGGCTGCGGTAATTGGGCAAGCGATAATTAAATGAGGATTCCAACATGCAATCAGACTTAATTGTCTGGTGCTTTGGCATTTTCTGCCAGAGTTATGATTTCAACAGAAATGAGAGGGAGATTTTTCAGGAAGAACTTTAATGTGGAGTCGTTACATCTGGAATATCCACGAGGAAGGGAAATTCTTAGCAAAATAAATGTTAAATAAAAATATAGTTTAGGAAACACGTAAATTAATATGGTATTTACATATTTTTCTGTCTATTTAGAAGTGTTTTTAATAGGAAAGTGAACACAAGAAAAAGGGGGCACAATCTGAGGTTAGCTGGGGAAAGATCAGAAGCAATGTGAGAAAATATTATTTGACCGAAAGAGCAGTAGATGCTTGGAACAAACTTCCAGCAGACGTGGTAGGTAAATCCACAGTAATTTAATTTAAACATGCCTGGGATAAACATAAATCCATCCTAAGATAAAATACAGGAAATAGTATAAATGCAGACTAGATGGACCATGGGGTCTTTTTCTGCCGTCAATCTTCTATGTTTCTATATTTTGTTGTGAGAAACCCTGAGTCTGAGGAAAAGTGCGGCATAGAAATCAATCAATCAATCAATCAATCAAATAAATAAATAAATAAATAGGGCAACTTCATAAGAGACAGACTTGTGGATAAGTGATCAAAGAGTGTTGAGAGGAAAAAGCAATCACTATTTTCCTGCCTTATTTTTATTACTATTTTTATTGTACCCCATCATTGTTTTTACAAACAACTCAAGACATACCCAACACTTCTTCCTCCTCCTCCTATTTTCCTCACAACATCAACCTTGTGAGGTGGGTTAGGCTGAAAAAAAGTGAGTGGTCCCAAGTCCCCCAGTTGGCTTTTTGGGTTGAGGTGGGACTGGAACTTATGCTTTCCCGCTTTGTAGCCTTGGTGTCTTAACCGCTAGGACAAACTGGCTGATAAATTCATAACTGGCGTATATAGTAGCTGATGCATGAACAAATTGCCCCAAACGTTCTCTTGGCAATCTTAGAGCAGACCAAGTCCAAAAATGGAATTTCTAGAAGCCTGACACTCTAACAAACCAGCCATAAATAGACACATAAACATGAACAACATCTATAGATAATATAAAAGAGACAATCGACAAGAGACAATCAATCAGCCCCCAAAAGACTCCAGCTATCACCACCCTTTCGCCTCTGCCTCCCAGCAATTTACCTCCTTTCAGCAAAGAAGCCCAGAGCCTGATTAACACGAGCAACTCATCAGCTTCCTGGGCCTTAGATGATTTGAGGCTTCAGGCAGACTTGCCAGTGCTGAACTGAAAGTGAAAGTAGCTGCAAGGAGGCAAATTGCTGGGAGGTGGACTGCTGGCAGTGTTGGACTGCTGAAACTGGATGCGAGGAGGTAAGTCAATAACTATAAATGTCTATAGAATGTTTAAATTATTAGCCTTATTTTTTTAAAGACTGCTTTATTATTGTTCTAGACAGCGTAACAAAATGAAGAAGCTTTTTAAAATAAATGCTTGATCTGAAGAGGCCCAGTGCTATTGTATCTTTTTTAAAATAATAGAGAATGTATACTTCCAGAAAGCCACATCCATTTTAACAGCATCTGTACAAGTATAATCTGAAATGTAACAGTGTCCTGTTTTAGTATCAAGATAAGGCAGCTGAGTTAAATCCTGACTTAGTCATGTTTGGAGTAGATCTATTTAAATAATTGGGAGGAGTTAGTGTGAATACATTTAAGAAAACTTTCTGGCATTAACATAATGCCATAATGTACATTTCTCCTATTCTTTGCTATTTATATGGATCAGATACACATGCATAGAAATCTCTGAGTCTTCGGAGAGGGGGGGCATACAAATCCAATAAACTATAACTATAAATACACAGCAAACAGTGTATATCATCTGTACTATTTGAGTGGCAGAGGCAGATCCCCCACCCCTTGTTTTCTTCCCCCAAAACTAAGGTGTCTTATACTCAAAAAAAAAAAAAGGCAACTCCATAATTAACTTCAGACCAACAATCAAGTAAGCAATTCCCCAATCAAGGAACTGCCACAGAGCCATCAGTAAACAGCCCAATCAAATATCCTTCCTTCCTTCCTTTACTCCCTCTCCCCCTTCCCTCCTTCCTTCTCTCTTTCTTTCTTATTTATTTTTCTTCCTTTTCTTCTTTCCTTCCCTCCCTCTCTCCTTCCCTCTTTCTTTCTTTCTTTCTTTCTTTCTTTCTTTCTTTCTTTCTTTCTTACAAATAGTGGCTCTTTCAATCAGGGTTTAATTCCTCACCTGATAGGAGACTCTTTCCTATTCCTTCTTCCAGAACTTTTTGATCTCGAAGTAAATGCCAGACTACAGAAGACAGTCGCAGAACGGCAGATGCCCAAGCGGGAATATCTTGATATCAAGATCCAGGATTACAGTAAGTTACTCTGATTATTTTCGTTGTTGAATTTAAGGGTTTATAATCTCGTCTTTTAAACTCAGAAAAACTCAGATTTTAGTGGGGCTACTTTAAAAAGAAAGAAATAGATAAAATCATAATGTCACACACACACACAAAATAATCCCCAATTTTTAGATGGGTAGCAGCCCCCAATACAACAGCAGAATGTATCCATAGCTATATAATATAAGAGCATCAATAGAGATCAAGCAACTCAACATTTATTTATTTGCTTGTTTGTTCAGATTCTGCTGTTATTATTTTTATAAATAACTCAAGGGCAGGTCTAAAATTCAGTCTCCTGGTGATTGCACCAAAGTCACCCAACTGGTTTCCATATCTAAAGCGGAACTGGAACTCCCAGCCTCCTGGTGATTGATCCAAAGGCACTCAGCCATATTTCATGCCAAAAGCGGGATTAGACCTCCTGGTTATCCTAGCCTACTGCCTTAACTACTAGACCAGGGCTAGGCAAAGTTGGCTCTTCTATGACTTGTGGACTTCAACTTCCAGAATTCCTGAGCCAATCATGGTAGCTCGGGAATTCTGGGAGTTGAAGTCCACATGTCATAGAAGAGCCAACTTTGCCTAGCCCTGTACTAGACCAAACTTGCTCTCACAAGACATTGGTGTGTGTTTTGATTCCATGCAATGTGTTAATCAGCCTCGCGTGCTTAATGCTCTTATTACTTGCCAAGAAGGTCCTCAGAGAAGTCCAAAAAGATGAGTGTGATCAAACCATTTGTCAAAGTCTCTTTCATTTTTAATGGTACTGTGTCAAAATGAACTTGGTGACCTGCACTCAGACAGTGGTGGCCATCCACTTCAGGTTTTTTAAAGCTCTTCTGCAGCCTCCCTGTTATTGCAGTTTCCATAATGGGCAGAGTAAATATTTGCCCTCCACAGTAGCTGTTCCATCTGCCTTGCTGCCTTTGTTTCTATATTCTCATCCCCTTGGTATGCTGTAAAGATCTCCTTAGCAGAGATACTTTTCATTAGTTAAAATGAAATGGAGGGGTCAGCGGAACCAAAAACTCATGTCAAAATAATGAAAATGGCCATCATCTCACAAGATTCTCCTTTTTTTTCTACACATGTGTGACATCAGTGCATAGTTACACAAGTCCCAAAGTTTTTGTGATTTGCTTTCTTCATTGACCAACACTAACACCAAGACACCTTGGCTAACAATCATTCGACTAAAGGATCTATCCCAGTGTTTCCCAACCTTGGCAACTTGAAGACATTTGAACTTCAACTCCCAGAATTCCCCAGCCAGCGAATGCTGGCTGGGGAATTCTGGGAGTTGAAGTCCAGATATCTTCAAATTGCCAGGGTTGGGAAACACTGATCTATCCAGTTAGATAGAAGGGACATATAGGCTTCTATCATTGCCCAACTGCAATTCCCATTTATATTTCGTTTGGGATATTTTTCTACTTTCTGATTCCTGACAAACCCACTAAAAATTACATTGAAATAAATTAGAATAGGTTGATAAAGAATTCAAAGAAATCTGTTTCCTATTCAAAACTCATGCAATTACCGATGTTCTTCTTGATTTAGGACCCAGTCACTTACTGACTGTGGAAAGTTATGAAGGACTTGCCAAAAGGGACTTACAATTGCCACATTTGGTGGTGGGGGGTCACGTGGCCCTGTTTTAGGCGCTCAGTGGCAGGCCTGCATTTAGAGCCATTCGTAGCCCCCTCATAATCCCAGGAAGATAGTTTATGATGTTTTTGCCATTCTTGCATCCCGGGAGCATTTTATGAAGCCATAATTCTATCCCATGCCTTTCCATCCTTCCTGTTCCAGTAACATTGCGATTGAATTATAATCCAATTCGGATCAATTCAATCACATCTGGATTAAATCCATAATTGTGATAGTTTTAAAAAAATAACAGAGCAACAGGATTCGAAGGGACTTTGTGATCTTGTAGCACACCGCTGTGCCTACCATACCTGTCCTACTATTGCCCAGCTATTGTCCTCTTTTATCATTACTTTTTACTTCTTTTTATACAAACTACTACTATTCTATACATGTTTGACAAATTAAATAAATAAATAATAGAAAACACCCCCCCCCCCTGCTCACATCAGTGATAATGAACCTTTTTTTCCCTTGCGTGCCGAAAGAGCATGGGTATGCACTATCATTTAATGCCTGGGGAGGCCGAAAACAGCTCCCGCTGCCCCCCAGAGGCCCTCTGGAGGCTGGAAACAGCCTGTTTTCCAACTTCTGGTGGCCCAGTAGGCTCATGTTTCACCTTCCCCATGTTCCAACGGTTTCCTTGGAGCTGGGGGAGGGTAAAATGCCCTCCCTCATCTCCCTGGAGGCTCTCTGGAAGCCAAAAATGCCCTCCCAGAGCCTCTGTGCAAGCCAAAAATTAGCTGGCTGGCACACAGATGCACGTTGGAGCTGATCTAGGGCAACAGCTTACGTGTCAGCAGATTTCGTCATCACTGCCCTATACCATTCGGGGCAAATGGCTTTCTGATCTCTTTTTTAAAACCTCCAGTATTGAAACACTCACAACTTCTGGATGCAAACTGTTTCACTGATCAATTGTTCTCACTGCCAGGAAATTTCTCCTTAGTCCCAAGTTGCTTTTCTTCTTAATTAATTTTTATCCATCGTTTCTTGTCCTGCCTTCAGGTGCTTTGGAGAAGAGATTGACACACACTCCTTCTTTGTGGCAGCCTCTTAGATGTTGAAATACTGTTATCTTGTCACCCCAGTCTTTCTTTTCACTAGACTAGACATATATAATCCCTACAACTTTTCTTCATATGTTTTAGCATCTAGCCTTCTAATCATCTTTATCGCTCTTTTCTGCACTCTTTCCAGAATCTCAACATCTTTTTAATATCGTGGTGACCAGAACTAGATGCAGAATTCCAGATGTGGTCTTACTAAGGCTTTGAAAAAGCAGTCTTAGAACTTCATGTGACCATTTTTCGGTTCCTCTGTTCATGCAGTTTAGGATTGCATTGACTTTTTTGGTTGCTGCCCTACACTGCTAGCTCATATTTAACTGATTGTCCACTAGGACGCCAAGAATTGTCCACAAGAAATCAAAAAACAAGATGCTTTGGATAAAATTCAACACACATAGCCAGTTTCATAATGCAACTCTTCACTTTTGGTATTTGCTAATGGGAAAACCCACAAATACAAAGTGATAATTATAGTGCAAAATTCCTTCCTTGTGATCCATAAAAGATTTCCAAGGATAGCCCTTATTGCTTAATTCTCTGTATTCAGGCTTCCCAAGGGATCTCCATGTGAATCATAGCTACAAACCCATTCTCTATTACAAATCTCATGCAACAATGAATTAAAGCCAATGAAATAAAAGGCTTACCACTATAACTCATTTAGCTGTTTACTGCCTTTCAAATGCCACTAATTCGAAATTTAATTGCCATCCTTTTGGTAAATTGGCCCAGCGGTTCACGTTTTAGGAACCAAATAAAAGTAAGGATAGGCTAGGGAGCAACCTATTTATGTTTGTGCCAATATACATTTAAGAAAAAGCACACTTAGCTATTACTTCAAGATACATGTTTCCATAAAGGCAACTATATTCTCTTCTTAATTCATCCAATTTATATCATATTATAAAGGGCACAGAAGGTGACATACCAAGCCCTGGAGCTTAAAATGCCCTTGGAGAAAGCCTGATCTTAAATCCCTTGTGAGGAGAACAGGAAGGAAGGAAGGAAGGAAGGAAGGAAGGAAGGAAGGAAGGAAGGAAGGAAGGAAGGAAGGAAGGAAGGAAGGAAGGAAGATGTTATTTCAATTTACAGAAGAGGGTTTGCATTTTACTTTGAGTTTCTCCTTCTTTTGTTCTCCTTGCAAACTTTGTTTGATGGGGCTGTCATTCCTCCACCTGCTGAGAGTGGGGAGAAAAACACATACTAGCACACCCTAATTGTATGTTTGATTCATGACCAAGCGCCTCAGAGAGCCACCTTGTTAGACGTGTGGCCCTTTTGTGTAGCAGTGCCAATTTTCTCCCCAAAAGAACCTTTTCCTGCTAGGGTGTTATTTGCAGAGCCGTTCTCTGTAATGGCATTTTGTTCCCACCAAAAGTGCTAAGAGGGAACGGAATAAAAGGTTGTTCCGTTGTAATGACAGCCTTCCTGTGCTTAAATGCTTCTCTCCTCCTTTCTTGTCTTTTCTTCTGTTTGCAGAATTGCCACTGCAAATTTTAAAGCCAGCCGTTTTCATGGAAAACACGCACTACCCTTTGCTCCTCATTGTGTGAGTAATGTTAACAACGGTATAATTTCCCAGTTAGTGCCATCCAAGTTGAGAAGAGGGATATTTCAGAAGGGTGAGGATGTGGCTTTCTTAGGAAAACCAGGGCAGATACAAAAGTGTCTCCTAGAAAGCATATTTTTTATTATTATTATTCCCTGCCTTTATTACCAATTTTTTTGTTCAAATATTTTCCTCGCCACTGTCAAACTATTCATTAAGGCTGCATTACTATGACTATTCGGTTTCTCATCGTTCCTATCACCCCTCTCCTCCCACTTATGACTGTAACTTGTTGCTTGCATCCTTACTATTTATATTGATATGAATTTTTTCCCTTATTGCTTATTTGTACCCTATGATAATTACTGATGGGCGAACCCAACGGTGTTCGGGTTTGGCAAGTTCAGCCGAATTTTACGCAAAATTCGGCCAAACCCGAACCCGAATGGGGAATCCCTCCCATGAAGAGATTCCAGGGGCGGAGCTTTGACGTCACTGGAAGGTTGCTAAGGACGCCAAGGTGATCACTTCCTGGATTCCATGGAATCCAGGAAATGATCACCTTGGTGTCCTTAGCAATAAACATGTTTATTTTTACGTGAAAGGACCGCCCTTTGCTTGCAGCGCCGCTGTGGTGTCCTTTTTCGTAAAAATAACAATGTTTATTTTTATGTGAAGACCTCCCTTTGAAGGAGCTGGGGAATCCCTCCCATGAAGAGATTCCAGGGGCGGAGCTTTGATGTCACCGGCAGGTTGCTAAGGACGCCAAGGTGATCACTTCTTGGATTCCATGGAATCCAGGAAGGGATCACCTTGGCGTCCTTATCAACCTGCCAGTGACGTCAAAGCTCCGAACGCCGAACACAACCCTGAACTTTGCCCGAACTTTCGAAACATTTCGGGTTCGGCATACCGAACACCGCAAAATTCGGTACGGACCTGAATTGTGCGGGTTCAGTTCGCCCATCACTAATGATAATCATTGTATCTTTTCTTTTATGTACACTGAGAGCATGTGCACCAAAGACAAATTCCTTGTGTGTCCAATCACACTTGGCCAATAAAGAATTCTAGTCTAGTCTAGTCTACCTTAAGGAGATGGACATGGTATATAATCCTGGTTCTTCCTGGTTTTCACCACCACAACAATCCTAAAGAAGGGTTCGTCTGAGAGACAGAGTGGGACTAGCCTAAAGTAGCCAGCTATCATAGTTAAGGCAGGTCTCCTTGTGAATCATAGTCAGCTAGATAAGGTGGGACTAGAACTCACAATATCTTGGTTTCTAGCCCAGTGCCTTCCCCTGTAGACCAAACTAAGGTTTCTAAATGATTTGCCTTAAGCCCAGGCAAAACAAAAACAGAAAAAAACAAGGATGCCCCATATTAGAATTCAATATGCTTGTTTGGGGTTGATAGTCTTATGTTCCTAATGTTGTTTCTTTACTTAGCATGATATGTTCAGAATCAGATACATGCATGTTTGGACACAGTTAATATGAAGTTTGGTGATACTAGCCAAGCAACATGGGGTCAAAGGGAAACTTCCCTGGTGCCTAAAGCAAAAAGATTTGTCCCTTGGGCTAGACAGCTCTGTCTTCTCTTTAAAGACCCTCGGGATTTTTATTTATTATTTTATTTTATTTATTCGATTTTTATGCCGCCCTTCTCCTTAGACTCAGGGCAGCTTACAACATGTTAGCAATAGCATTTTTTAACAGAGCCAGCCTATTGCTCCCACAATCTGGGTCCTCATTTTACTCACCTCGGGAGGATGGAAGGCTGAGTCAACCTTGAGCCGGTGATGAGATTTGAACCGCTGACCTACAGATCTACAGTCAGCTTCAGTGGCCTGTAGTACAGCACTCTACCTGCTGCGCCACCCCGGCTCTTAAATTTTTTAATTTTAATTTTATTTTTTTTTAAGATATTCTTTTATGTGAACTTTCTTTCTTTCTTTCTTTCTTTCTTTCTTTCTTTCTTTCTTTCTTTCTTTCTTTCTTTCTTTCTTTCTTTCTTTCTTTCTTTCTTTCTTTGCTTATAGCTGAACCAAAACTGAACAGCATAGATTCTAGACCATAGGTCCCCAAACCCGGCAACTTTAAGACTTGTGGAGTTCAACTCCCAGAATTCTGGAAGTCCACAAGTCTTAAAGCTACCAAATTTGAAGACTTCTGTTCTAGACTGTCAAAGTTTCTGGGAGGGATTGGTGGATTTTTTAAAGATCAGGATGGTGCCTACAATCACGTAATCTTTAATCCCACAGTAGTCTTCAACTTAGTCACTTAGCAATTGTTTGAAGTTTCCACGGACCTACCAGAACTCACTTACAGCCATGTGCAGTTGCCCACAGTCATATTTAATTTAATTACTTAGATTTATAAGCCGCTCTTCTCCAAAAGGACTCAGGACGGCGTACAGCAGTAACAAACAATATACAACAATTAAAAAACCCAAATTTGAAAACATTCATCCATCGGTCATTCATCCGATCATGCTTAAGCTGTGTATTGTGCTCAATGGCCCTAGGCCCGGTGACAAAGGCATGTTTTAAAGGCCTTTCAAAGACCATGGGGATGGGGGAGATGCGGATCTCCGGGGGAAGTTGGTTTCAGAGAGCCGGGGCCACCACAGAAAAGGCTCTCCCCCGTGGTCCCACGAGTCAACTTTGTTTGGCCGATGGGACCCGGAGAAGGCCAACTCTGTGGGATCTGATTGGTCACTGAGATATATAGGGACATTTATTTAATTTATTTATTAGATTTGTATGCCGCCCCTCTCCGTAGACTCAGGGCGGCTAACAACAATGTGACTGTTTTACAATGGTTTTCCTGAAAACTTGCATTGACTTCCAGTTTTTTGCCAAAATCATGCCCATTATAACCTATTGGTTTGCTTAACAACCACAATCTTTGCTTAACAACCACCACAAAAACAGTAATAAAATCAGATTAGTCGTTTTATGATTGTCGTAACTTACAAAGACTGAGGTTATTGTAAAAATATTTGAGGGCTTAATGCAATTTTGAAATACAAACCAGATACCAATGGTGTCTACTATAAGGATGGTTTAATTACTGGTCCCTCAGTGCAATTGAAAGAAGAATTGCAAGTTAATCTAGAGTCCTCAAGAGAGAAACTGGGGATTTTTTTCTTTATGGAAATTAACAAGGTTAAGAATCTCTTGAGGGAAGAAAAAAGCTTATATTTCCCTAATATACATTCCAAAGAAGAAAAACAGATTTTATTCTATGAGGAAAAGCCAGAAGGAGTGACTTAATCTTAAATTGGGATGAATTATTGGTTGACATGTGTAATTGGGGGGAAAAAGTTTTAATACATGGTTGTATGCTTATTAAGTGAGTTTGCAAATGCATTGGGAGTTTTGGGGGGGGTTTTCTCGAATTTATAATGTTGGTATAGTTCTTAAAGTTTGTAAAAGATTAGCGTAAATGAATTTGAAACAATAATGAGTTTCACTTACCTTTGCTACTGTTTTGGAGATGTGCTTGCATGCACTGCTTCTTACTTACTTAATAATAATAATAATAATAATAATAATTATTATTATTATTATTATTATTATTAATTAGATTTGTATGCCGCCCCTCTCCAAGGACTTGGGGTGGCTCACAACAACATAAAAAGTGTACAAATACAATTTTAAAATACAATTTAAAACCCTTATAATAAAATAAAATAAAATAATCACACAACCAATCAAACCATACACCAGCCTTGACAATTTGTGGGTGTTAGTTTCCCCATGCCTGGTGGCAAAGATGAGTTTTTAATAATTTACGAAAGGCGAGGAGGGTGGGGGCAGTCCTAATCTCTGGGAGGAGTTGGTTCCAGAGGGCTGGGGCCATCACAGAGAAGGCTCCCCCGGGTCTTACTTACTCACTTACCTTTTTACTTACTTCACATCAGAATTATTTCTTGGGAAAGTGTGCTTCGTTATGCAAATGCCCAGGGAAGATTAGTGCTCATCAAGCTAACAACACTTGATTAGGACTGCCTCAGAATGAGAAAGCATGTTTTGGGTGAGCCCTAAATAAATGTAAATCAGTCAATCTGAAGGAGGGAGGGAGAAGGACAAAGAGATATAGCAGAGAGACAGACAGAGAGAGAGAGAGAGAAAGCAAGGAAGAGGGAAGGAGGGAGAGAGAGAGAGAGAGAGAAAGAAAGAAAGAAAGGGAGAGAAAGGGAGAGAAAGAGAGAGGGAGACAGAGAGAGACAGAGATATCTGTAGGTCAGTGGTTCAAATCTCATCCCCGGCTCAAGGTTGACTCAGCCTTCCATCCTTCCGAGGTGGGTAAAATGAGGACCCGGATTGTGGGGGCAATAGGCTGGCTCTGTTAAAAAATGCTTTCGCTAACATGTTGTAAGCTGCCCTGAGTCTTTGGCACGTGAACCAAAGGAAGTTCGCCCTTGTTTCACTAAGTTGTCCTTATTCTTTTTCTTGTTCCAGGGACGGGACTCCTGGCACCCAGAGCGTCACAGAAAAGTTTGAAGTGAACTGGGAAAGCGTCATGGTCAGCTCCCACAGTGCCATCGTGATGAAGTTTGATGGGCGTGGAAGCGGATTTCAAGGGACTAAACTCTTGCATGACGTTAAAAGAAAATTGGGCGCTACTCAAGAGAAAGATCAAACAGATGCTGTTCGGTGAATGGGCCTTTAAACTCACTGAAATTGAATTCAGTCCCTTAGTTGCGTGATTTATTTCAAAATACAGTGATACCTCTACTTACGAACTGAATTAGTTCTGTGACCAGGTTCCTAAGTAGAACAATTTGTAAGAAGAAGCAATTTTTCCCCATAGGAATCAATGTAAAAAACAAATAATGCGTGCGATTGGGGAAACCACAGGGAGGGTGGAGGCCCTGTTTCCTCCCAGGAGATTCCTAGAGAGGCCCCACAGAGGCTTCTCCCCTGCCTTTTCCGGCCCTGTTTCCTCCCAGGAGATTCCTAGAGAGGCAGGGGCTTCTCCCTGCCTTTTCCAGCCCTGTTTCCTCCCAGGAGATTCCTAGAGAGGCCCCAAGGAGGCTTCTCCCTGCCTTTTCCGGTTATGGTTTCGGAGGCTCGGGGTAGGTAAGTGGAAAATGGTTCTTGAGAAGAGGCAAAAAAATCTTGGACACCCAGTTTTTATCTAGAAAGGTTCGTAAGTAGAGGTGTTCTTAAGTAGAGGTACCACTGTAGTAAATCAAAATTTGTAAATTTTGGAGAAAGGCAAACTGAGCACTGGATCAAAAAGGCAACCAGTCTACAAGTGTAAACTTCCCTTTTTGCAATTTGTACTTCTAGGTATCAAAGCAAAACTAGGGCCTTGCTACAGTTAAAAGGAGTTAGCTTGAACATAATCACATTTCTTCTTTTTTTTTCCCCTAGGGTAATGCTGGAAAAAGCATTTATTGATAAGACTCGAGTTGCTGTGTTTGGGAAGGTGAGTCCTTGAAACAAGTGCTGTTCAATTGCTATTCCTCCGGGATTTTGATCTGCAGCATTCTGGGATATGCTTACGGTTTATTCCAAGAGCCGCTGTGATGTGGTTGGCTAGAAGGTTGGGAGAGGGGATATGAGGGTAAGGGATATGAATTCTAATCCATCTTAGGCACAAATCCAAACCACTTCTGAAAAATGTCATGGCCCTCAAATGTTGGCCACAAATTTCCACATACACACACACACACACACAGAGGGAGAAAAAACTTACTTTAAAAAAAAGGCTTTAAAAAAAAGAGGGACTCTGAGGCGGAGAGGAGGAACACACGCCTCCCGTTCACCCGGCGCGAGGCTGCCTCCCACACACTGCGCCAGAGAGGGAAACTCAGGGTAATGGCAGGAAACTGGCCCGGGCCTCTTGTGCCGCTCTCGAACTTCCTGGGAATTTTTTCTGGGCTCAGGCCCTTAAGTAGAAAATGGTTTTTTAAGAAGAGGCAAAAAAATCTTGAACACCCGGTTCTTATCTAGAAAAGTTCTTAAGTAGAGGCGTTCTTAGGTAGAGGTGCCACTCTATTTGAAAAGGAGGCAAACCAGAAGCCAGTGGAAATTCAAGGTCGCTTGATTATTATTTTCCCTCTGTGTGTACTGCCTTTCATCTATTTCCCTCTTTTTTTTTAACCTCTCAGGATTATGGTGGCTACTTGAGTTCCTACATCCACTTTTCTGGAGAAGAAAACAAAGAGCCAACCTTCAAGTGTGGTGCTGCTCTTTCCCCATTGTCAGACTTCAGATTGTATGGTAAACAGTGATCTCGTTGGGCTGATGGGAATGAAAGCAGGTTTTTCATTGCATGGCGTGGAATCTTAGCATTCTGCTGTCTAAACTAGGTCTGAACCAGGCAGGGGTTCCACTTACCGGCCGGTACACTCTCCGGGATCGTTGCGGGAACATGCGTGCGCATGTCAGTGCAACATTTGGCTTCTGCACATGCGCAGAAAGCGAAATCTCGCGCGAGAATGCTCGCACACATAATTAGTGAGTTCTTTGCTTCCGCGCATGGGCAGAAGCAAAAAACTCACCAGAAATGGATCCTCGCACAAGATTTCACTTGCTGCACATGCACAGAAGCCAAATCTCGCAATGGGCGCATGCCTGTACACATTGAGTGCGTTGCGATACATGCGCATCTCAATTTCTGCAACTGCAACCGTACCAACTGCAACCCATTACTGGTTTTGAACTCCTTAAGGATGCAAACATTAATATTAAAACTTGCAGGCCAGGCCTGTGAAACGACAAGGTGGAGGCTTCTGTCTGAGAAAAAACAATGTGATGCAGAGGCTAAATAAGGAAATTGAGTGGAACTTTAGAAAGGCAGCCATCAGTATTCATCGGCCTGCATTAGAAATCTTCGAACAGTTTTCAGTCGTGGGTGAACTGAGTCCGAGACAAAGCCATCTGAAGCGAAACTATTACATTTCAGAAAGATAATATCCTGTGCTAGGAAGACAAATATGGCTCAAATCTTCATGCTTTAAAAAAAAAATCAGTCTGCTTTGATATTGAATTAGTGGTCATATTTTCCAGCTCTGATGGAAAGACCCCACTTTTTTGGTGGGGGAGGGCTTGGTGGAGAATATCTTGTTTTATTGGATGGAAGAAGGGAAGGACAGGGGGAAGGAAAGAAGGAAGGAAGGAAGGAAGGACAGAGTAAAGGAAGGAAGGACAGAGTGAAGGAAGGAAGGACAGAGTAAGGGAAAGAAGGATGGAAGGAAGGACAGAGTAAGGGAAGGAAGGAAAGGAAGGAAGGACAGAGTGA
Source organism: Erythrolamprus reginae (assembly GCF_031021105.1). Classification (NCBI taxonomy): domain Eukaryota; kingdom Metazoa; phylum Chordata; class Lepidosauria; order Squamata; family Dipsadidae; genus Erythrolamprus; species Erythrolamprus reginae. The sequence continues at coordinate 10,778,911 of NC_091963.1, forward strand.
AGGAAGGAAGGACAGAGTAAGAGAAGGAAGGAAGGAAGGACAGAGTAAGGGAAGGAAGGACAGGGTAAAGGAAGGAAGGAAGAAAACAGGTTGAAGGAAGGCAGGAAGGACAGGGCAAAGGAAGGGCGGAAGTTGATGGGAGGGAGGGAAGGAAGGAAGGACGGAAGGGAGGAAGGGTCTAATGTTAAACCAGTTCAATGACTTTCCTAATTGTTTAACTTTACTCTTTTGTTCAAAACCTTGTCTCAGTTGGACACCTTCTGGATGTGTTGTATTTCAACACCCAGAATTCTTGATTCACTTCCAAAACAATTCTGGGAGTTTGAGTCCCTTGCTCCATCCACCAGGAATGGCTGCAAGATATTGAGATGATGTAGCAAATAAAAATAATTAAATAAAAAATGGTAAACCTTGGTGGGGGTGGGATGAGATCAAAAATGCCAAAATGATCTCTCTGGGCTGAAACTTCCCTAGTCATGTGCCATATTCCCGAAAACTGTCCCATTGATGAAAATTGCTTAAATATCCTGCCTATGGAGTACTTTTAGCAGTATAAATTGTCCAGACAATAGAAAATGCCATCCAACTTCAGTAGTTTGAATTTAAATTTCATATCTTTTCTTTTTTTTCCCTCAGCTTCAGCTTTTTCAGAAAGATACTTGGGATTACAAGGGTTCGACAATAATAAGATATATGAGGTAATCAGGTTAACTGTGATTTATTTACTTAGCTATTTCATAAATATTAATTTATTACGCACAATACTATTTACAAGCAGACAGTGGGGATGGCAGTAGTTAGAATGCATTCTTTATTTATAAAGTTTTATTCAGATCAAAACAGGATCTTGTATTTGATTATTTGAGGAGTTAAAATACACATCAATCAACCTATAGTTTTGCAGTTTATTGCAGTTATTAACCAGCTCTCTTTAAACTGCCTTCCAGTTTATTTTAGACATAATACCCTAAAGTGCAAAATCACAATGTATTGTAATCATAACAACAACAACAACAACAACAATATGAAAGCGTAATATTAAGAATGGGCTTTCCAAATATTATTTCTTTTTTTAAAAAAAATATTTCTTTTTCCTGATATAATTTATTTTTTAATTTAAAGACAAGAACAAATATTTTCATTAAAAAGATTATACTTAAAAGCATCAAAAGGGGAAATAGAATAGAAAAAGAACAGAGTAGAACAGAAGAGAAAAGAACAGAATAGATTAGAACAGAGTACAGTATAGTACAGTACAGTATAGTTTTGTACATTGCAATAAAACATTTTCTTGGCAAAGTGTGATTAGACACCCAAGAAAGCTCTCAATACACATTGCAAAGCAATAGAGTAATAATAATCATAATAATGATACCAATAAAAGGAGGTAGCAAAGAAGATAAAGATAATAACAACAATAATACAGCTATACTATACTACGTGGGTAAATATATTTAGAGAGAAGACAGTGCTGTGGGAATTAATTGTTTAGCAGAGGGATGGCGCGGGTAAGGGGACTATCTGTATGTCTAATTATTTTGGCATGCCATGCCCTATAACACCATCCAGAAAAGAGAAGTTGAAGCAGTTTATGTCTAGGATGTGAGGGGTCTGTAGACATTTTCACAGCCCTCTTTTTGACTCGTGTAGTATACAGGTTCTCAATGGAAGGCAGACTGGCAGTAATTGTTTTTTTCTGCAGTTCTGATTATCCTCTGAAGTCTATGTCAGTCTTGTTTGGTTGCAGAGCCAAATCAGATATACAGACCCAAAGGACAGACTCAATAATTCCTAGATAGAACTGTGTAAGCAGCTAATATTTTTTTGCGGAAATAACAATTTAAGAGTTCCATAAAATATATCCTGCTTTCTATAATTACCACAAAGGTGGCATACAGATCAGAAAAAATGGGGTTGTAGTACCACAGAAGAAAATGCACAATAATACTCTGTTAAAGTTGTTTGTTACTCAGTACAGTCTTAAGTGCTATGTTGATTGTGGTGATTTTTAAAGTGCCTATAATATTGAAAATAATTTTTTTAACTCTCCCCAGATTGCTAAACTCTCTCATCGAGTAACATCAATGAAAGACCAAAACTTTTTGATCATCCACGCAACAGCTGATGGTAAGATTATATGAACCAAACCAATGTCTATTCCCTGGTGGCAATTCAATTATTTACTTCCTGGAACTTAATTACCTTCATCTATTTTACAGAGAAAGTTCACTTTCAGCACACTGCAGAGTTCATTACTCATCTAATTAGGACAAAAGCTAATTACAGTTTGCAGGTACTGTGCTGTCACATAATCACTGTTTTAAAACAAATGTAGTCTCTCTCCTTCTCCCTCTTACCTTCCCTCCCTTCCTCCCTCCTCCCATCCCTACCCCGACCCCCCCCCCCATGTATACATGTATGTATGGATGGATGGGTCAAGTTGAGGGTGTCCATTGTGTGATTGAAATCACACCCCTTTTTTTTATACATGTGGCATGTTAAAAAGGGGCGGGGCTTTAATTATGCGGCTGTGGCAGCCATTTTGTTTTGGGGAGGGACACTCTGGCTTTGAAGAAACCCGCCACCGCTACCAAAGATTTGAGACCAATTCTCAACCACGACTTTTTCCTCGGCAGATCTACCCCGACGAAGGTCACTACTTCAACAGCCCAACCCTGGAGCAGCACTTGTACAAATCCATTGTCAATTTCCTTGTGGAATGTTTCAAAATCCCGGAAAAAGCCCCAGTGGTTTCCACAAAAGAAGACGAGGATGAAGACTAACTTTCCGGGCTTGTGCTAAGTAAGATGTACGAGGCGACTTCTCAAAAGGAAAAAAAATAAAAAGAGATATGCAACTTAATCCTCCCGATTTCCCTTCCCCCCGACGAAAGGAGTGTTATGTGAGCATGTATTTAAGAAAAGCGAAAAACGGAATAGCAGTCCTGGTGCTGGTATCGGAGCTCCGGCCTTCTCAAACAGGAAAAAAAAAGCATATTTAAGCATGAGGGACTCAGCAGGCGCTGCTGTTGAGAACCGATCCCTATGAACAAAATGGCCGCGGTGTGATTTCGGGTTAAAAGAGCCTCTGCTGGGAAACTGAACTCTGAAAGGCAAATTTGCCCAGATGCCCACGAAGCAACCCTTTGCATCGCTCAAAGTCCCAGAAATGAGTATAAAGCCCAACCTCTGTCTGTGTTAGGGATCCCTTATTTAGCATCTCATTGTTTCCTGTAAAATTGAACCATCCTTGGAATAAAGATTATAGCACAATTATTTTTCGAGGGAACTGAATCGTGTGTCGTTTTACCTGTTTACGTTTCTGCATTTCCAAGAAATTAGGCATTGCTGCAGAACTGGTCAGTTATACAGGCATTTTCTTTGTATAAAGCACTGCTGTAGCTTGGTTAACCTCACAGTGTACAGGCATTTCTCTCTATATATACTTTTTAGCTGTTGCTCGCTTTCGCTTCAGCTTCGCTCTACTAAAACTTTGTTGCTGCAATGTGCTGTGGCTTTAAAAAAAAACTTTTTAAGCCTATAAAGCCACAGGAGTTCCAGTTTTTTGTTTTTTTTTAGATATTCTGGAACTCTTCTTGTTTGTTTTTTTTAATGCTCCCAACAGCAATTTAGCTTTATAGATCTGAATTGTCCAATATTAACCAATATTCTGTTTAATGCTTTTTTTAAAAAAAAAGTCCTTTTTTTTTTTTAGAGGGACAAGGTTAGCTGCATGACTGCTTGTCATCCTACAATATCCCCGAGTTGCTAGTCCCTATTGTTGCGGATTGGCAGGATTGGGGAAATGTGAGAAGTTGCTCTCAAAAGATCATGTCTTAATCATGGTTGGAGTGTCTTGTATCAGGCAAGTCAACAACTTTCCTGGAAATGAGAATGGCTTCTCTTGAATCCCTTCTCTCTCTTTTATCAATAGCTACGGCTTCCGTCATTTATACCGTTATCTTCATAATATCACACAGCTTTTAATTGGTCCTAGCACACTACCTTATCTGTACGTTGTGTTAATGTAATGATTAAAAATCTGGGTCGGGGGCATTGCAGGTTTTTCTTTATTATTATTATTTCTTTGTTTTCCCAACTCCCCCTGGAATGAACACAGTCATTCCTTTCTTAGCGTGCAGAGGAGACAAGATTAAAACAGTTCAAAAACTATCCCCCAATCCATATTTTTATTCTGTGAATTCCTCCCCTCCTCCTGTTTTAATTTGTTTTGATACCGTTCCTCCTTGTAAATTATTCCGTCCCACTGTACAACTAATATGAATATTGTATACTTCATTTTGTTGTGTATAAAAGGAATGTAAAGTCGAAGATTTGTCAAGTTCCCTACTGCTCCAGCACCTTGGATTATTATTCTTACTCTTAGCCGTCTTGTGTTCTACGTGCATGTGAGAATAACTCTTGTTTCCTTATTGAGGCCCCTTTAGAGGTGTTCATTCAGACTAAATTAACTCTGTGGTTCTCCTTTTTTTTCTTTACTGCTTTTGACAGCTTTGAATGTCAGTGCAGGTTTCTGCATTTTCCATATACTGTATATTGTTGAGAGAACACACATCTAAGACAGCAGGAGAATTGGTGATATACTTCACCCAGATATTTTTTTTTCTGCCTCTGCTTTATTTTAGGTTGAGATTGTTAGCTGTTGGTGGCAATTAGATCCTCGTGGGAGATGTACCAGTAAACCAAACCCCCAAGGCAAGGGGGGGAATCGGGAATCTCGTTGATTTTTTTTTCTCCCCCCTTTCATAGTCTACTCTGCGTCAAGAGTTGTATAGAAAGCTACTGCAGAATAATCCATTCCTTCAGCCCAATGCCAAATAGACCATGTGAATGGTACGGGTCCAGGTTTCGGGAACCTTATAGGCCAGGATGCCTGAGCTGATCTTGCTCCAGAGGAGGCGACCCCTTGCTCTGTTTATAAAGTTTTGTAAAGAAGAAGCCTGGTGTGGCACAATAGTTGTTTGTTGATCCATGAAATAAAGCATTATTTTACCTTCTAGGTTGTTGTTGTGGTTACTCTTTCTGTTACATGACTGTAAAGGTGTTGTGATTCCGTCTGAGGCCCCTCAGGGAACGGCTGATCCTCTGCCGGCTTCCTGCTCAAAGGGGGAGGATGAGGAACAGGAGGTTCGGGCAGACGGGGAGGAGGAATCTCAGGCTGAGGGAGAGGGAGGACAGCCAGAGTCCCCCGAGAGGGAGCTCTCCCCAGCAAGCAGCCTGGATTCCTTAGATGAAAATGCACAAGCAATAATCGATCTCCGACAGAGAAGAGCAACACAACGAAGGGGACAATTAGCCAGGTACTTTCAGCACTAAAGAGGCAACAGCTGGGTTTGGGTGTGGTGCTCTCTGGAAAGGCTGAAAAGGCAGACCCACCCTTCCTGGCTTGTGGAGTATTATCTTTGGGAGTCCTGGGACCTGGCTGTGATCTTTGGCGTCTTGGAATTCTGGTTTGTGACTTTGAATACTGAAACCTTGGGGGGAAAAGGTGTGGGTCTTATTCTCTACAGTGGTGGGTGTGCCAGCAAGAAGTCTGCTGTATTGTCTGGCCATCAGGACTCTGCTGTGAAGTCTCATAGCCTGCCTGTTGGGAAGAACAGGTTTTTCTCTGTGTTTATTTTTCAAACTATAAAGTGCTTTTGCTTTTACCAGCGTGTCTGGCTGCTTTTTCCAGTTGGTGTTGAAGTCTGGGGGCACCCAGACAGAACAAAAAGTAGGTGTAATCTAACGCATGGCCTTCGGACTTCAATGTGAGCTTCAGAAGTTTCGCTGCAAAGAACTGTAAAGTTTTGTCCAACCAGCTTTGTCTCTTTCCCTCTGAACGAAAATAGTTTGAATCAGTGGGGGAGGGGGCTGAATGTGATTCGCTTAATCTAGGGGTGGGCCTTTAATCATTGCCTGAAAGGAGTCAAGCCATCGCCACTTGACGTCTAAGAGGAAGATGTCTCTTTCGAAGGCAGATGTTTTTTCAATGGATCTCCCAATTCTGCTAACTAGCTCCATGTCCCCAAAGAAAGAGTGCTGGGTGTTCCAAAACAAAGCTTGAGAAAGACAGATACACGTGGATTTGCATGTGTAAAAGATCTGATACACATTTTTTAAAAGTTATTCTTTAAAATAGATAAGAGAGAGGACAGAAGGAGGGGGGGAGGTAGGGAGAGAGAGGGGAGAGATGATAGATATGATGGATTGATGGTAGGTAGGTAGGTAGATGATAAAGGTAGAAAGATGGATGGATGGATGGATGCATCGATGGATGGATGGATGGATGGATGGATGGATGGTAGGTAGGTAGGTAGGTAGGTAGGTAGATAGATAGATAGATAGGTAGGTAGGTAGGTAGGTAGGTAGGTAGGCAGGTAGGCAGGTAGGCAGGTAGGCAGGAAGATGATAAAGAGATGGACGGATGGATGGAAAATAGGTAGGTAGGTAGGTAGATGATAGATAGATAGATAGATAGATAGATAGATAGATAGATAGATAGATAGATAGATAGATAGATAGATAGATAGATAGATGTAGATGGATGGGTGGGTGGGTGGGTAGAGAGAGAGAGAGAGGTGGGTGGGTGGGTGGGTGGATAGATGGATGGATAGATAGATGATAGACAGACAGACAGATAGATAGGTGGGTGGATAGATGGATGGATAGATAGATACAATAGATAGATAGATAGACAGACAGACAGACAGACAGACAAATAAATTATATTTATACACAGAGAGAGAGAGAGAGAGAGAGAGATTGATGGATGATGGATGAGAGAGATAAGATTATAGATACCACTCCATCTTGGGGAAGATTGTAAAAGCATTTGATATTCACAATTTAACCTCCTGGTTCTGATAGTTCCATAGGACATGGCCCAAAATCTACAATCAAATCCAGGCCCTGGCCCACGTTCAAAAGTAGGGGAGCATCAGCCACAACCTCTTGCCCACCATCTTACAGATTTTGACCTACACACTGTGGATATCCCTGAGCAGCTTTGGGACTTCCATTTTTTTAAAGGATAGCACATTGAAGGCAGCTATTCATAGATTAGATTCCATATTTGACTTGCTTAAATACAGAGCTGGCAAAATGCAAAGCCCTTTCCAGTCAATTACATCAACATTTGTGATTTAAACCAATGTACCCAAGGCACACTTTCTCAAGCAAAGAATAAAACAGAATATTTGAACTCAGGGTTGAACTATTTAGTGGGGTCCTCGTTGCATTCTGAACTTGGCTGTTTTTTTATAGGCATTTCATTACCCAGCTACTAGCACAGGTGATGTCACCTAGTTGAGTAGTGAAATGCCTCCAGGAAATGAGTGACATTAGGGAGCACCAAGGGCTCTACAGTTTTGTACGCAGTCTGGGGGAGAATTTCAGTGAAAGCGAAAGGAGATAAATAAAGATGAGAGGGATCAGGTTCAATCGGAAGAAAGGAAAAATCGGTTATATCAGCAATTCAGAATTGAGAAGTGACTTATATGAGGATTAATAGCTAGCCTGAATAGCTATCCTGAAATTATTATTATTATTATTATTATTATTATTATTATTATTATTATTATGTCAGTAAAACACAGCAAACGAGATCACTATGCTGGATTTCGTATTTCCTCACCAGTCGGGCGCTTCCCAAGCACCTAGGACTGCGTGATGTAGCGACGAATTATGTTTGCCGATCCCAGTATAGTGGCCTTTTGCAATTGACAGATGGAGATTTTGTCAATTCCAATGGTTTTCAAATGTCCGCTGAGATCCTTTGGCACTGCGCCCAGCGTGCCAAGTACCACTGGGACCACTTTCACGGGCCTATGCCAGAGTTGTTGCAGCTCGGTTTTTAGATCTTTGTATTTCACTAATTTCTCTAGCTGCTTCTCCTCAATTCTGCTGTCCCCTGGGATTGCGGTGTCGATGATCCATACTTTCTTTTTCTCCACAATCACAATGTCTGGTGTGTTATGCTTCAGAATTCGGTCAGTCTGAAGTCGGAAGTCCC
>NC_091963.1:12159719-12250742 GCF_031021105.1 Erythrolamprus reginae
TGCATGGAGCAGCCCAACCTGTAATCAAGCTATGTGTGTGTGGACATAATCAGGTGTTGTGTGTGTGCACACCAACCTGGTGCTTGTGCAGCTCAGTTTCCTTCTTTCCCTACATCCACCCAGTCAGGACACCAAGTCACAAATGTTGGGAATCACTGATTTAGAGTCCCTGCAAATCCACCCAATAATCTGGATCAGGCGGGGGTTCCTACTTACCACTGCTACCGGTATGTTGTGCACACAGCTCCAGGTAAATGGCAGGAAGGCGTGGGTGCATCCCAGTGAGATTTTGCTTCTGCGCATGCGCAGAAGGCAAAAACCTGTGAAATGATGTGCACATGGGCAAGATTTTGGGAACTTTTTGCTCCTGCGCATGCAGAATAACTCTGTTATTCTATTCTATTCTTTGGAAAGGACCTTGGAGGTCTTCTAGTCCAACCCCATGCTTAGGCAATATACCCTACACCACTTCAGACAAATGGTTATCCAACATCTTCTTAAAATCTTCCAGTGTTGGAGCATTTACAACTTTTGGAAGCAAGTTGTTCCATTGATTAATTGTTCTGTTGGGAAATTTCCCCATAGTTCTAAGTTGCTTCTCTCCTTGTTTAGTTTCCACCCATTGCTTCTTGTCTTGCCCTCCAGTGCTTTGGAGGATAGCTTGGCTTCCTCTTCTTTGTGGCAGCCCCTGGGATATTGGAACACTGCTATCTACTATCATGTCTCCCTTGGTCTTTCTTTTTTTCAATTAAAGTAGGCATACCCAGTTCCAGCAACCACTCTTTATATATATTTATCCTTCATTTCCCTAATCATCTTTGTTGCTTTTTTCTGCACTATTTCTAAAATCTCAACATATTTTTTACATTGTGGTGACCAAAACTGGATTCAGTATTTCAAGTGTGGTCTTACCAAGGTGTTATACAGTGGTATTAACACTTTAGTTTAGTTTTATAGTTATAGTTTATTAGATTTGTATGCCGCCCCTCTCCAAAGACTTGGGGCGGCTCACAACATAACAGTGATACAATACATTACAAATCCAATAGTAGAAAAGTTAAATCAATTTTAAAAACATTAATAACATAGTAAAATCCCTAACTATACAATCATACACATTCAGCTTAATCTATCATACAGTAAGGCCGAAAACATAATAAAAAGGGAGAAGGTGATAATTATGCCCACGCTTGGCGACAAAGGTGGGTCTTCAGCATTTTATGGAAGGTGAGGAGAGTGGGGGCTATTCGAATCTCTGGAGGGAGCTGATTCCAGAGGGCCGGGGCTGCCACAGAGAAGGCTCTTCCCCTGGGTCCCGCTAGCCAACATTGTTTGGTCGACGAGACCTGGAGAAGGCCAACTCTGTGGGACCTAATCGGCCGCTGGGATTCATGCGGCAGAAGATGGTCTCGGAGATATTCTGGTCCGATGCCATGTAGGGCTTTATAGGTCATAACCAACACTTTGAATTGTGACTGGAAACTGATCGGCAGCCAGTGCAGGCCGCAGAGTGTTGGCGAAATGTGAGCAAATCTTGGAAGCCCCATGATGGCTCTTGTAGCCACGTTCTGCACGATCTGAAGTTTCCGAACACTTTTCAAAGGAAGTGATCTTGACTCTATCCCTCTGTTTAGGCAGTCTATAAATGTACTGGCTTTTTTTGGCAGCTGCTGCACACTGTTGGCTCTTATTTATAGCATAGCAATAGCATTTAGACTTATATACCGCTTCACAGTGCTTTTACAGCCCTATCTAAGCGGTTTACAGAATCAGCATATTGCCCCCAACAACCTATTTTACCCACCTTGGAAGGATGGAAGGATGAGTCAACCTTGAGCCAATGGTGAGATTTGAACTGCTGAACTACAGCTAGCAGCCTGCAGTGCTGTACTCTAACCATTGTGCCACACCGGCTCCCATATTTAAATGCTTGCCCACTAGGACTCCAAGATCTCTCTCACCGTTACTACTGTGGAACAAAGTATCACATATAGTGTGCCTGTGCATTTTGTTTTTCTTACCTAAATGTAGAACTTTTTTTCACCATTGAATTTTATTTTGTTAGACATAACCCAACGTTCAAGTCTGACCCGATCCTTCTGTATCTTTAGCCTATCTTCTGGATTCTGGAGTGTTGGCTATTCTTGCTAGCTTGGCCAATTTCATTGATGAAGGTGTTGAAGGGAACTGTGCCTAAAACTACAATTATAAATGTGTCTAGTCACAACATTGTGCCTGTTTCAATCTCACTTCTAAAATCAATTCTGTTGTTTTCATGGGGTTCTCAAAGGATCCCTAGTTTTGTGCAGCTTTACTCCTGGCAGGGAGAAGAAGCTCACAAGCTTTCACATTAAATTATTATTTCCTGAAAATTAGAACAATTAATCAATGGAACGGCTTACCTCCAGGGGTTGTGGGTACTCCACTGAAAGTTTTATTAAATAAGAGATCAGACACTCATTTGTCTCAAAGGGTTTTCTGCTTCAACAACTGTGGGTTGGACTAGAAGACCTCTAAGATCCTTTCCAATTCTGTTATTCTGTTAAATTATATTATAAAACATTGTAGATTGTTATGGAGCCATTTGGTCTTCTGGAACCCTTAAAATGTCTTCATTATATTCAGAATCAAATGTAAGGTTACATTAATTATAGGGAAATTTGAGGCACACCATTTTCAAGGTTAATGCCATATACGCAGTTGTAATTACTCTCTGAATATAATTGTATCTTCTTTACATTTTCTCTGCTATTAAGGCATTTTCCTCCCTCCTCTGCTGACCTAGAGAATATAGGAAACCGTGTAACTTTTTAGCCAGCCATGTTATTAGTATTTGGCATGGGAATCCATTATATAAATTTATTGATGTGAAAGTGGAATCCACCATATAAATGTGTAAAGGGCACTTGTTACCCAGGATATGTTTTGTACATTAAGCTTGTAGTTAATGAGTTTCAACAATCCTATATATTATCTTTTGGGAGGATGCCCAAAAGCTATTTCCTCTCCGAGCAGTTTAAAATTAAGAAGCAATTCTCACTTTAAAAAATTAAGTCTAAAATTAACGAGCCATTCATCCCACCTTTCATATGCCTGATATCTTTGGAATCCTTTCGTAATGTCCAGGGGTGGCAGATCAATGGAATCTTTCCTGGTTCAAGAAACGTAATAATGAGAATGAGATGGCTAGGAGTTGGATCCACACAATTTCCTAACCTAGTGTTTGTCAACCTTTTCAGTTTGAAGGTATGTGGACTCCAATTCCCAGAATTCCTCAGCCGTTCTTTGTTGTACAGCATGTTGAATCATTAGCGAGCTATGCTCATGACATTCCCATAATATAACAAAGCCTTTTGAACAACATATGGTATGACTCACAGGCCTAAATTCCTGGAAGTTGGAGCCATAAAACATCTGGAAGATACGAGGTCAAGAAAGCCTCCACAGATGTTCTGCAGTGCCACAAATTAGAAGAACTGCGGTAGAAGAAAGTAGAACTGGCCTTTACAAAATAGGAATACAATAATGCATATGTTATGGAGAACAAGAAATTTATTTATTTTGTTTTGTTTTGTTTATTTATTATTTTATTTTATTTTAATTTTTGTTTTTATTGTTTTTATATTTTATATTTTATATTTATATTATTTTATATATATATTATATTATTTTATATTTTATATTATTTTATATTTATATATATATGTTGTGGTTAGCTCTGGCCCTGCTCCTGCCTCAAGGACTGTGGATGTGGGGGAGACATCCACATGCTGCAGGCCTGTTTTGCCCCTGGTGGAATCTGATGATGAAGGCTCCTCTGACCAAGAAGACATGAGTGACAGGGAGGAGGAGAGTGCGGCAGACAGCTCAGAAGGAGATCAATTATCTAGCTCCTCCTTGGATTCAGAACAAGAGTTAATGATATAACCACGCATGTGGAGAGCGATGCATAGGCAACAACAACTGAGATTATTATCAAAGAAAATGAGGCCACCTGTGGTTGGGTGGGGCTGTGGTAATTAGTGAGGCTGCTATAAATAGCAGCCTGTGGGTTTGGCCATTGTGGAGGATTATCTGATCCTTGTGTTTTGTGACTGCTTTACTGACTTTGACTTTTTGTGTGCTGATTTTTCCCCGCTTTGAAACTAAACCAGAGCAAAGTGTGTGTCACTTTGTGAAAGAAGGACTGTGAATTGCCTCACAGCTGCAAGCTAAGTATCACAGAACTGATAAGGGACTTGTACAAATTACCAGTTTGTTTGGAGAAGAGTGCTCTTGGCTATACCAAAAGAGGGCTTGGTTTCAGTGAATTTTCATTATAAAGAACATTGTTTTGAATTTTCAAACGTGTGTGTGTCTGAAATTTGTACCTGTGAATTTTTGGGAGGATTCTACCAGAGAGCCCGACAGAACATATATATATATATATATTATATTTTATATTTTATACAATATTTTATGTTATTTTATATTTTATATTTTATTTTATACTTTATATTTTATATTTTATTTCTATGCTGCCCTTCTCTGCAGACTCAGGGCAGCTCACAACAGATTGCATAGGTAGTTTTTACAATCATTCATTTAGTGACCATTCAAAGTTACCATGGCCATGAAAAAAATGTCTTAGGACCATTTTTCACATTTATGACTATTGTAGCATCCCCATAATCATGTGATCAAAATTCAGGAACTTGGCAACTGGCGTGTTCTTATGACAGTTGCACTGTCCCAGAGTCATGTGATCACCATTTGTAACCTTCTCAAGCGGCTTCGGACAAGCAAGTTAATGAGAGAAGGTAGATTTGCTTAATAACTACTGTGTTTTGCTGAAAATAAGACATGTCTTGATAATAAGGCCAGCAGGGCTTTTCAGGACATGCTTCTGCTGACTGCTGGCTGTACTTCACCAGTTCGAATCTCCCGAGGCTCAAGGTTGACTCAGCCTTCCATCCTTCCGAGGTGGGTAAAATGAGGGTCCAGATTGTTGAGGGTGATATACTGATTCGGTAAACTACTTAGAAAGGCAAAAGCACTATGAAGCGGTATATAAGTCTAAGTGCTATTTAGTAATGGCCTGCTACCAGTAGCATGTACCGTGTTTCCCCCAAAAGCCCCACTACGTCTCACTTTCGGGGTATGTCTTACATTGGAAAAAAATTGAAAGGGTCGCGTTCCCGAAGGCATCTCCCCAGAGTCCAGAAGGGCAGCCGCGGGATAGGAGCATCGTGAGCCCTTTTCCAAGTTCAACCTCAGGGCTCCAAGCGGCGTGCACGTGTGGAGCCACAGACACGTGTCGGGGAAGCGTGTGTCTGGAGGGGAGGAGCCGCTCTGTGCAGTTGGGCAGCCCCATCTGCCTGCCGGAAAGGAGGCGGGCGAAGGAGGGCGCAGCTCCGGCCGCTCGCCTCGGAGCTGGTCGGCCTCGCTGGCCGCTTGCAGCCGAGCCTCGGAAGGACTCGGTTGCTGGGACGAGCGCCTTCGCTGCAAGCCGCCGTCCTTCACTTTGCCAAGCCGGGGAAGAGGAGGTGGCGCCGCGGCGAGGCGAAGGCGAGGGGCGCGCGGGGAGCTTGGAAGCGATGTCATCGGGCTCCCCCCCCGGCTTATATTAGCCGACCCCCCTGAAACCCCCGATACGTCTTACAATCAGGGGTGTCTTACTATCAGGGAAACAGGGTAGCAGTGTTCTGGTAGCGATTTTTGGGATGCGCATACATACGCACCACATGAAATTTGGCTTCTGCGCATGTTCAGCAAGCGAAATTTGTGAAGACCCTTGTGCGGAAACAAAAATATCAGCGAAAATCACCAAAATCTTGCTCGCACATATGCACATCCTCAGATGAGATTTCGGTTGCTGCGCATGCACAGAAGCCAAATCTCACACCGATGGGCATGCCTGCGCCCATCAGATGCACCTGCACTTGCTACGACCTCAGAGGGCACACTAGTAGCGCCGAAGACAGCAGTCCTTCACTGGTGCTATTGCTATTGCTAGACACACATCCTACCTGAGACTTGTAGCTTTGTCGCATTCCTTCCCGCTGTATCCAGAGAAGCCCATTGTAAAAGAAAACTTCTTGGAAGTTCGAGAAATTTGATTGAACTTGTGAGAAGTTTTCATTACAATGGGTTTCCTTGGACACCGAGGAATGTGACAGAGCTACAAGTCTCAGGTAAGACGTGCATCTCGCAGTGGGACAAAATTTGGGGATGGCAGGGTGGGCGGGATGGGTCAGGCTGCAAGATGGGCTACCCTGGACACAACACCGAGGAACACAATGGAGCTACAAGTATCAGGTAGGACATGCGTCTCGCTGCCCGATACGTCCCACCTGCCAGAAATGAGTCTCTGTGACACTCATCACACCACCAGGCATGAGCAGCAGCACTACCACGAGGCAGCCTTGCAGTTTGTGCATGCAACGCCCAACAAGCCTTGCAGAGTCCTGCTCCGCAAAGCGATTGCAGTGGGCCAGCCACTCAGCGGGTGGCAAGATCAGGGAGGGGAGATGGCGGCGATGGGAGATCCAGTCCCATGCTTGCCCCCTACTGCGCCCCCCAAAATAATAATCCCCCACAATAATAAGGCCAAGGCCATATTCCGGGCTTCAAAAAAAAATATAAGCCCCTGTCTTATTTTCGGGAAAACATGGTATATGATTCATTTAGTAACTGCAGTGATTCACCTAATAACTGTGGCAAAACGTTTTCGGAGAGGGGCGGCATACAAATCTAATAAATTATTATTATTAATAATAATTATTAAAAAGATAAAATGGGGCTAAACTCACTTATCAACAAAACTTATCAACAAAAAATGTGGGGTCCATTGTGATCATAGGTCAAGGATTACGTGTATACCGGGGTGAAATCAAGCACTGGAGAACCAGTACCAGAAATTTTTAATAATTTGTAGAACCGGTAGCGGAAATTTTAAATAATTTGTAGAACCGGTAGCAGAAATTTTAAATAATTTGTAGAACTGGTAGCGGAAATTTTAAATAATTTGTAGAACTGGTAGCAGAAATTTTTAATAATTTGTAGAACTGGTAGTAATTTGTAGAACCGGTAGCAGAAATTTTAAATAATTTGTAGAACTGGTAGCGGAAATTTTAAATAATTTGTAGAACTGGTAGCAGAAATTTTAAATAATTTGTAGAACTGGTAGCGGAAATTTTAAATAATTTGTAGAACCGGTAGCAGAAATTTTAAATAATTTGTAGAACTGGTAGCGGAAATTTTAAATAATTTGTAGAACCGGTAGCAGAAATTTTAAATAATTTGTAGAACTGGTAGCGGAAATTTTAAATAATTTGTAGAACTGGTAGCAGAAATTTTTAATAATTTGTAGAACTGGTAGCGGAAATTTTGAGTAATTTGGAAAACTGGCAAATACCACCTCTGGCTGGCCCCAGAGTAGGGTGAGAATGTAGATTTTGCAATATCCTTCCCCTGCTACGCCCAAGAAATCATGTGCACCAATCCACACTATGCGCTCCAAGCCACGCCCACAGAACCGGTAGTAAAAGTATTTGGATTTCACTATTACTCATATACTTCCACTATTTTATTTAAGACACCAGTTCGGCATATAATTTTGAGTAGCTGGTTATTTAAATTTGAGATGCTCACTTTCCCAGTTTAACATTATCAGCTATATTTGCATTCAGCCCAACATGCTCAAAAACATTGTAGAAGTAGCGTTTGCTGAGATTTGCGAAGCTTTAGGGTTCTCTCTGGATAGCAGCAGGTTGGGGAAGAGTCAGGCCACCTTTCCTATCAATTAAAGTGTCAAGGTCAGGTTAAGTCATGAGCTATATAGCTGTGAGAATTGTCAGCTGCTGAATGAAAAAAGGCTCTGAGCAATTATAGCCAAGCAAGGCCGTTTAGGTTCCTGATAAGCCTTCATAGGCAACCGGTCACTTGCTATTTGATTTCCCCTGAAGCAGGACTAATTTAATAAATTGGGCAAGCAGACATGGTGGCTTTTGGCACATGATTAATCTGGTCCATTATTCTAATTACCTCAATTAGTATATTTACACTAGGTCTTTAAAAATTACAACTTTACAGAGCTTTAGGGGGCTTTAAACTGTTGAGCAATTCCCTATAAAGCTAAGGCAAGTTTTCTGCATCTCTTTTATAGGAAAAAATCATCAAAGCCTCATGAAAGGAGGGAACCTGTCCGTTCGCCCAATCATTTCCCAAGAGTTTCATTTAAAATTAAGCTTAGGTGTCTTTGGAGTTTAGGCTCATAAGTACAGTATTATTATTATTATTATTATTATTTATTAGATTTCTATGCTTATTCAAGTAAATAAGCATGAGCATTTCTGAATTCACGTTATAAATTGGGATGGTCACTTTACATAGAGGTAAATTAACAAGGTATCCCTGTAAATTAATGTAACAATAACAATAACAATAATAGTTCTTGGAGAAGATTGGAGGCAAAGTGGATAAAGAAAAGACCTGGTCATGGCTTACAAGTGGAACACTCAAAAAGGTAACAGAAGGACTACTACTGGCTGTCAAAGCCAGAATTGAAAAATCAACAGATGATCCAAAGTGCAGACTCTGTAAAGAAACAGATGAAACAATCGATCACATACTCAGCTGCTGCAAAAAGATTGCACAGACTGACTACAAGCATAGACATGATGTTGTGGCACAGATGATCCACTGGAACTTGTGCCAGAACTACCATCTACCAGTGGCAAAGAACTGGTGGGATCATAAGCCCGAAAAAGTGGTTAAAAGTGAGCAAGCAAAACTACTGTGGGACTTCCGACTTCAGACTGACCGAATTCTGAAGCATAACACACCAGACATCCTGATTGTTGAGAAAAAGAAAGTATGGATCATCGACATCGCAATCCCAGGAGACAGCAGAATTGAAGAGAAGCAGCTAGAGAAATTAGTGAAATACGAAGATCTAAAAATCGAGCTGCAACGACTCTGACATAAGCCAGTGAAAGTGGTCCCAGTGGTACTTGGCACACTGGGCGCAGTGCCAAAGGATCTCAGCGGACATTTGAAAACCATCGGAATTGACAAAATCTCCACCTGTCAATTGCAAAAGGCCGCTTTACTGGGATCGGCAAACATAATTCGCCGCTACATCAGGCAGTCCTAGGTGCTTGGGAAGCATCCGACTGGTGATGAAATACAAAATCCAGCATAGTGATTTTGTTTGCTGTGTTGTATTGATAATCATAATCATAATCATAATCATAATCATAATCATAATCATAATCATAATCATAATCATAATCATAATCATAATCATAATCATAATCATAATCATAATCATAATCATAATCATAATCATAATCATAATCATAATCATAATCATAATCATAATCATAATCATAATCATGTATTAGATTTGTATGCCACCCCATTCTGAGGGGCATCTATCAATACAGCACCACAAAAATTTGAATATAAACAGGGTGCTCTGGAGCACGCAGTAGATTTACTCCTTTTTCTTGCAGGAAATCTACTGATTTCTGCTTTTGTAAAAAAAAGGTACCATGCTAGAAGGGTGACTTTAAAATACAGGTAGTCCTCAACATATAACCATTTATTTAACATCCATAAGGGTTTAAAATAGCACTTTAAAAGGTGCCTTACAACCATCGCAGTATCCCCATGACCACGTGACTAAAATGGCCAAAGTCATATACAGGTAGTCCTCGACTTGCCTTGCTCAGCAACAGAATTTGTTGGATAGAAAATGTGTATTCCTAATACCTGTATGTAGCAATTAAGCTATGCTAGCTTAATTGAGACACAAAAAGTAAAAAGTTGCAAAGTCTAACACAGTGATGATTAACCTATTTTTCTTTGGGTGCCAAAAGGGTGTGCCCACACACAATGGTGCATGCCCACACCCATAATGCAATGGCTCCCCTCGTGTATGAGCACACAACGCCTCCACATTACCCCCGCATTTCCAAACTTCTGGTTGGCCTGTTGGGCCGTTTTTCGCCATCCACAGACTCCAGAAGCTTTCCTGAAGCCTGGGGAGGCCAAAAACAGCCCTAATGGGTGAAAATGGACTTCCCCCACCCTCCAGAAAGCTGATAATCAGCTGGCTCACATGCAACCTGGAGTTGACATAGCACAAAGCCTCACATGCCATCAGATATGGTTCCATGTGCCACCTGTGTCACCCATGCCATAGGTTCACCATCACTGATCTAGCTCAATAAAATTGTTTCTATTATATTTTAGGGGAATGCATTCTGGGTACTCCAAATTATGCTCTTCTGGAGTTTTCAAAACTTAAGTGGGTTTTGACATCACCACTATAGTTCTTATTTCTTTAACAGCCAAACAAGAAATTGCAGACGAAATGACATTAAACGCTAAAGCCTGGTGCCAATAAGAGTCATTATTTTTACCCACTTGGCACTGAGGTAAGGTTTTGGGCAACGTTAGCATCGTTAAAATGGTTTTGAGTTAGAATTTATTTATATTGCATTTGGAGTGACAAGGGAGGAGAGTCAAATGGAATCTGGGTGAGATACATGAATCTTGGTGGCCTTTGACTTTGTTGTTTACAGATGCCAATCAGGTTAATATTATCAGTACCAAGGAGAAAAACCAGATTTCCATTAAAATTGCCAAAGCAAGATGCTGTATATAAAGAGGGATAAAACCTACTACACATACAGACTGGAGGTTGAACAACTATCCTTGTGATGTGACCAGAACAATCTAGAACTGAACACACACAAAACCATAGAAATGGTGGTAGACTTTAGGAGAAATCCTCCCACCCTTCCACATCTCACAATACTAGAAAACACAGTATCAGCAGTAGAGACCTTCAAATTTCTAGGTCCTATCATATCTCAAGACCTAAAATGGTCACCTAACTTCAAAAACATCATCAAAAAAGCACAACAAAGAATGTTATTTCTGCGCGGGCTCAGGAAGCTCAAACTGCCCAAGGAGCTGCTGATACAGTTCTACAGAGGAATCATTGAGTCTGTCATCTGCACCTCTATAACTGTCTGGTTTGGTTCTGCAACCCAACAGGACTGACGCAGACTTCAGACGAGAATCAGAACTGCAGAAAAAACAATTGCTACCAACCTGCCTTCCATTGAGGACCTGTATAAGGCACGAGTCAAAAAGAGGGCGGGGAAAATATTTACTGACCCCTCACATCCTGGACACAAACTGTTTCAACTCCTACCCTCAAAACGTCGCTACGGAGCACTGCACACCAAGACAACTAGACACAAGAACAATTTTTCCCTGAATGCCATCACTCTACTAAACAAATAATTCCCTCAAAACTGTCAGACTTTTTATTAAATCTGCACTTCTATTTCTACTAGTTTTTCTCATCATTACTATCATCCTATTCCTCTTACTTAGGACTGAATGACTGTAACTTGTTGCTTGCATCCTAAGTACTTAAGGACTGATTAAGGAGATTGTACAGACTACCAGTTTGTTTTGGGATGAGTGCTCTTTGCAATACAAAATGGGTGCTCTGTTTCTTTTGAATTTTTGTGATAAAGACCATTGTTTTTGAACTTTCAAGTGTGTGTGTGTGTGTGTGTGTGTGTGTGTGTGTCTGAAATTTGTACCCTTGAATTTTCGGGAGACTCATACCATAGAGCCCAGCAGAACACTGTTCAGGCAGGAAACCTGCCTATACCACTTCAGGCAAATGGTTGTTCAATCTTTTCTTAAAAACTTCCAGTGTTGGAGCATCCACAACTTCTGGAGGCAAGTTGTTCCACTGGTTGTTCTATCTGGAAATTTCATAACTTTCCAGGTTGCTTCTCTCGTTGATTAGTTACCAACCATTGCTTCTTGTCCTGCCCTCAGGGTTTTTTTGGGTGAAGCTTTGCTCCCTCTTCTTTGTGGCAAACCTATGTGACCATGGAGATTCTGCAATGTTCATTAAGTATGAAAACTTTTCATAAGTCACTTTTCCACTGCTGTGGTAACTTTGAGCAGTCATTAAATAAATGTTGTAAGTTGAGGACTACCTCTATTTCCTTCTGTTGACAATACATGATTCTCCAGCTCTGGCTGTAAACTATAAACTGTAAACCAAATAAACCATATTATGGTTTAGCGGAGGGGTAAGCAACGTTGGCTCTTCTATGACATGTAGACTTCAACTCCCAGAATTCCTGAGCCAATTATGCTGGCTCAGGAATTCTGGGAGTTGAAGTTCACATGTCCTAGAAGAGGCAACTTTGCCTACTGCTGGTTTAGTGCATCGTGAGGTCATCTATTATTACACTTCTAAAGCCTTAATTAGTCTAAACTCTGAAAACTGAATAAAGGTACTCCTTGACCTTTGACCATAAATTGACCGCAGAATTTCTGTTGCTAAGCAAAACATTTGTTAAGTGAATTTTGTCCCATTTTATGTTTTTTTCTTACCACGTTTGTTAAGTGAAACAATTCAATTATTAAATTATCAACACAACTGTTTAATGAATCGGGCTTACGTATTGATTTGGCTTGTCAGAAGGTCACAAACGATACCCACGTGACCCCTGGAACACTGCAATCGTCATAAGTATGAATGGTCATAAGTTTGGGAAATGGTCACACTTTTTTCAGTGCTGGTGTAACTTTGAATGTTCACTAAATGAACTGTAGTAAGTCGAGGACTACCTGTAAGCTCATTTGGCTGGCTTCAGATACAACATTGCTGTGAGCCGCCCCAAGTCTATGGAGAGAGGCGGCATACAAATCTAGTAAGTAAGTAAGTAAGTAAGTAAGTAAGTAAGTAAGTAAGTAAGTAAGTAAGTAAGTAAGCAAGCAAGCAAGCAAGCAAGCAAGCAAGCAAGCAAGCAAGCAAGCAAGCAAGCACGCACGCACGCACGCAAGCAAGCAATCAAGCAAGCAAGCAAGCAAGCAAGCAAGCAAGCAAGCAAGCAAACAAACAAACAAACAAATAAATATTATTTCTTTTTATGTATTTGCTAAAATCAAGTATGGGATAGTAGTTTATATAAACATAACATAGAAAGTAATGATAAAAGAAGGCAATAGGACAGTAGGATAGGGACGGTAGGCACAATGGTGCACTTATGCACGCCCCTCTTAGAAAAGGGGAGAGATCAACTGTACACAATCTAAGGTTGAAGATTTTCAGACTGGGGGAAGAAACAACAGAGTCAGGTAGTGAATTCCAGGTGTTGATCACTCTATTGCGGAAAATGTATTTTCTGCATAAACCATGAACTATATAAACCATTGCCTAATCAGCCACATTAATTAGAAGACTTGTCTACAAGAAAGGAATAAACATCTTTGATTGAGAACATTGTCCAAATTGATGGTCAATGGCTTCAAAAGGCGGGGTAAACAAGCCTTCCCTCACTAGGATTTGCGTCATTCACATTGTGCATTTTAAAAATGGGTGGAGCTTCAATGCTCAGTCATTCTCACCATTTTGAAATAAATCATTGTTTCTGATCAGGTACAAAATATTGTATCAACATCAGTGGTGAAAATCAAAATTTTTCCCTACTGGTTCTATGGTTGTGGCTTGGTGGGCATGGCTTGGTGGTGGTGGGGTCATGTGACTAAGTGGGTGTGGCCAACTTAAAAAAAAACTTTTGAAAAGTATTTTTAACTACTGGTTCTTCCCCGAATTGGTAGATAAAAATGTTTTTAAAAAGTTTTAAAAATGTTGTGATGATCAACTATGTGAATTAGCTGTGCCCGTGATGGTTGGAACCTTAAAAAAAACTTTTAAAACCATTTTTTACTTCTTATTCGCCAGACTCTATAGTAAAATGCTTTAAAAAGTTTTTTAAAGGTTTCAACAATTGCGTGGCACAGCTGACTGCCAAAGCTGATTATTGGAATCCTTGTTTTACCTTTTTAAAACATTTTTTAACTACCAGTTTGGGCGAACCAATAGCAATTTTACTACCAGTTCAGGGAAACTGGCCCAAACTGGTAGCATTTCACCCCTGATCAGCATCCTTTTGAAATATCTTTATATTTATACAAAATGAGCGGCACAATGGTCACAGTTTCTACTTCCATTGATGACAAACTCAGTTTTATTCAGAAATGCCTCTATTGTTGGATGGATAGGTTTTGGTGTGAAGTTGGTTTCACACCCTGATGGAAGCTGGGGTATAAGTAGAATATTTCTTTAATTTGGAGCTTCCTTACCAACCTTGGATGGGATCCTGCACTTCATTTTTTCAAGTTTTGCAACCTGATGTAGTCTGTGATAAATTCTCTGTGACACATTTGGCTTAGGGAGTCCTCTTAAATGGATAACAATGTCAAAGAAGGATTTAATACTATTAATGATATGGACGTATTTGATATTCAGCAAAAAAATGAAGACTAACATCCAAAGTTTTTGAATAATCAAACTTTCTCACCATACATGTGGGGTATATGTCTATCTACTCACTTAAATAAAAACACTTATTTTTTCACACAAAAAAGATAGATTTTAAAATAATAAACATATTTATGAATTGGTGAAAATTTATGAAAGAATTTAAAGTCAAGACCAGGATTAGAAGAGGAACAATAGTTAAAGTTGCTTTTACATGTATCTATTTCATTTAATTTATTTAAAATATTAGTACAGTTTTCTATCTTAAACCTAAATTTAGGTAGTTCACAAAATTACTAATGCTGCCACACAGATAGCTAATAGATAAACATTTTACAAATGAAATAATCTTAATTTTAACTAGCCCAATAACTTTTCAGACAAAGATTATGACTTGAAGAGTAAAATCTGCTTATTCTAAATATTCTACTTTTAATTTAAGTGGGCTTTGGGAGCAAATGTTTTTGAGGGCAGAATTTTTTTTGTAGAACTAATTCATAGTTCTTCAATTTTGCTGCCTCTGTTAATTAAGGTTCTTGCTGGCTGGTGAATTCTGGGAGTTGAAATCCATTGTCTTAATGTTGACAATGTTGATAAATACAACTATAAGTGGACTTTCAGAGGCCCTAATATGGCAAGTTCTAACAGAATAAAGCAATTTAACAACTGAATGGAACATGCCTGAAGAAACTCTTTAGAGCATGAGCCTGTTTATGCCTGTAGAAGCAAGCATATCTCATTTAATGAATGGTCATCTCCAGTGGTTCTCAACCTATCTAATGCCACGATCCCTTAATACAATTCCTCATGTTGTAGTGACCCCCAACCATAAGTCTAGCGCCAATTCTCCCAACAGAGCTTTAAGCTGATTGGCAGGGAAGGTCAAAGGGACACCCCCACTATAAACGCCTGATTGGTTGGATTGTAAAAATATGTTCCAAGGCACCAGAATAGAAGCTTTAGTTCCTAACACCATGGGAAATTTGTCTTCTCCCATGGTTTGTGAAATGTTCCTTTGACACCTAAAGGGGTCCCGACCCCAGGTTGAGAACCACTGAATAGAAGGAGGCTTCTAAATTGGAGACCATCATATGTGAAATATTCCAAATTTCCAAAGTATCCTCATCGGTTTAGACGGTAAGGCCCTAAACCGATGTTGGCAAACCTTTTCGGCACCGAGGATCTTCCAATTTTGGGCGTGCACATGCGTCCCGGTCACATGAATTTCCGTTTTCTCATGTGCATTCACGCGCAAAGACCAACCGGCCAATTCTCATGCGCATGCCAGAAACCAGATGACCAGCCACCTGGTGTGCATGCATGTACTAGGAAGACGATCTTTCGGTTTCTGGTGTGCACATGCACACTGGCCACCTGATCTTCCAGTTTCCAGCACGCGTGCATGTGCAAAGACCAGCTAGCCACTGCACATCTGCCAACCAGAAATCAGAAGATCATCTTCCCAGTATTTGCATTTGAAGCAGGTGGCTGCTTTTCTGGTTTCCAGTGCTTCTGCGTGTGTGAAGACCAGCTGGTTGGCATGCCGGAAGCCAGAAGAGCAATTGATGGAGGCTCTCCTGCCCAGAGAGATGGCTTTCCATGCCACTTCCAGGACACGTGCCACAGGTTTGCTATAACAGCCCTAAAATATAGATTGCGTAAATTATGATTAACTATGGTTGCAGGCAGTATTAGGTTCCTACCTAGGCAGCGTTCTGGTAGCGGAAATGGAGCTGCACACACAGGGCGCGTGCTTGTCGGACCAAGATTTGGTTTCTGCGCATGCAAAGGAAGCAAAATATTGTGAGAGCCGAGGTGGCGCAGCAGGTAGAGTGCAGCACTGCAGGCCACTAAAGCTGACAGCTAGATCTGCAGGTCAGCGGTTCAAATCTCACCACCGGCTCAAGGTTGACTCAGCCTTCCATCCTTCCAAGGTGGGTAAAATGAGGACCCGGATTGTGGGGGCAATAGGCTGGCTCTATCAAAAAGTGCTATTGCTAGCATGTTGTAAGCCGCCCTGAATCTAAGGAGAAGGGCGGCATAATAAATAAATAAATAAATAAACTATTGTGCATGATGACTGACTATAATACAATAATATAACATTTTTATTGAGAAATAAATCTATTATTTTGTTAAAGATCCAACAAACAAAATCAAGATAGCCTGTAAATTAAATTTCCACACATTTTTTGCTATGTCTTGACAGTGGCGCCTGTACCTCCTTTTAATCCCCAACATATTTTGCTTGATTTAAAAAGCACTCAGATTTCTCTGTATCCTAGGTAGCAATAGCACTTAAACTTTATATATCACGTTACAGTTCTTTATAGCCCACTCTAAGCAGTTTACAGAGTCAGGGAGAGGAATGGTCATGCCATAGTGATAGATATTGGTCTAGAGACTGAGAGGCTGTGATTTCTAGTCACAGAAAGTCTAGTTCAGTCATGGCGAACCTATGGCGTGTTACATGTTGTAAGCCGCCCTGAGTCTAAGGAGAAATAAATAAAATTGTGAGAGGATGTGCGGCCACGCATGATTTGGGTGATTTTTGGCAAATTTTGATGAGCATGCACATCTTCTCATGTGATTTGCTTCCTGCACATGCACAGAAACCAAACCTCGATTCTATGCATGCGTGAACCCGCTGGAAGCATATGCACTCCCACCAATCACCCAGCTTTCCGCGCACATCAGCATTAGTAGCAGAAGTAAGTTGCAACCCCCGTCTGGATGCAGTGTATCAGCATGAAAAGGGGTGAGTTTTGATTGAATAGTTCTGATTTCCATCTTGACTTTTTTGCCCTTCTTCTTGAAGACACACCTGTTTGGCTCTATTCCCCAGCCCTGCTACGGAATCTGAAAATAAATCAACAGGAAAGATTTCATGAACATGGATATAAAAAAAGCAAGTTATGGTTACCCTGAAAGGAATGAGCAGCACATAAAATCAGTTTATCTAAATGGATCAATTCACACACATTTTAGTTTTATCTAGAAGTCCAGGTTAAGATATAAATGTTATATGAAACAAAGGAGAAATGATACAAAACACCACTTTTTGCTGGTTTGTAAGCCTTCAGGTTTTGTTCTGAGTGAGCATAGTAAATGAGCCTAAAGGACTCATTAATTAAATCCAATTAATTAACATTAATGGCAATTAATCATCTAAACCCTTTTGTGGAAACCACAGCATTGCATTCCTGCTTGACCCAATTATCGGTATTAATTTGTCTGATGCACCAATACTGCCCCAAATAACTCTACAACTTTGGAGATCTCTGTTCTAAATGCACTTAATCATGTACACGACGTTGAGCTAAAAGGCTTATGGGAATTATTAATGAAAGGACACAATTAAGTCTGCAACCTTCAAAGTACAAAACCACAGATCTCACCAAATTTTAACTTCCGTGATACACCGTAGCCTGAATTTGGTTCATAGGCTCCAATTCTCACCTTCAGTTCTAAAAATACCACAGAATAAGAAAACAGATCAGGACAAGACATTTTTAAAGTATTCTTTTACACATCCATTCATATACCATAAATCTTATCAAGATTTATAGTTATGTACTGGTTTTCTATCCAATAACTGGGTTGCTGGAACTGGCAGCTACCCAGGCCTGCTACGTACCCGAACCAGTTCTCTCGGTGGCGGCTAGGACGCCATGTTGTTTTTTGCTTCTGCACATGCGCAGCTTTGTTTCAGCACTGCGCAAGTGTGCATGCATGTCACACAATGCCTGCATGTCTCTGAGAAAACTGGCAGTGAAGAAAACTGAAACCCACCTCTGGGGTATGAGGGAGGCCCTAGGGCAGCGTTTCCCAACCGATGTGCCGCGGCACACTGGTGTGCCGCGAGACACCGTCAGGTGTGCCGCGGTGAGAGGCGGCGGAGGAGAGTGGGCGGATCGGGCGGGCAATGGGGCAGGGCGGAGAAGCCAGGGGCGCGTTTGGCCGGAGGCACCGTGGGGAGGCAGGGGCAGCCGCGGCTCCCTTTACTCCTACTGCCGCACCACCCTGCCCCTGCTCCCCACGGTGCCTCCGGCCAAACGCGCCCCTGGCTTCTCCGTCCTGCCCCATTGCCCGCCCGATCCGCCCACTCTTCTCCGCCACCGCCTCCTGCCTTGGGGCGAGGAATCCGAGAGTCCAGGACTGTGTGGCTTTGCGCCATGAAGAGAAAACGGCCGACTTTTCCCTGCTGCCGTTTTCTCTTCATGGCGCAAAGCCACACAGTCCCGGACTCCCGGATTCCTCGCCCCAAGGCAGGAGGCGGTGGCGGAGAAGAGTGGGCGGATCAGGCGGGCAATGGGGCAGGACGGAGAAGCCAGGGGCGCGTTTGGCCGGAGGCACCGTGGGGAGGCAGGGGCAGCCGCGGCCCCCGTTACTCCTACTGCCGCACCTCCCTGCCCCTGCCTCCCCACGGTGCCTCCGGCCAAACGCGCCCCTGGCTTCTCCGTCCTGCCCCATTGCCCGCCCGATCCGCCCACTCTTCTCCGCCACCGCCTCCTGCCTTGGGGCGAGGAATCCGGGAGTCCGGGACTGTGTGGCTTTGCGCCATGAAGAGAAAACGGCCGACTTTTCCCTGCTGCCGTTTTCTCTTCATGGCGCAAAGCCACACAGTCCCGGACTCCCGGATCGCTCGTTTCTCCAGTCAGCAAAGCCATCTGCCCAGGAAAGCGCCGCGCTGGCCGGAGAAGCGAGCGATCCGGGAGTCCGGGACTGTGTGGCTTTCGGCCGGGCTAACGGGAGGCGGCGCGAGGCCGGACGCTGGGGACGTCTGGGAGGGCGAGGAGGCTGATGGCTGCTGCGCACTCCACTCTCTCTCCGGCTCTCTCTCACTCTTTCTTTTTCTCTCTGTTGCTGGCGTGGTGAACGAGAGAGAAAGAGAGAGAGAGAGAAAAAGGAGGGGAGAGAGAATGAGAGAAAGAAAGCAAGAGAAAGAGAGGGAAAGAAAGCAAGAGAGAGAGAGAAAGAAAGGGGGGAAGGAGGGAGAGGGAAAGACATAGAGGGAGGGAAGGAGGGAGAGAGAAAGAGAGCAAAAAAGAGAGGAAGGAAGAAAGAAAGAGGGATGGAGAGAAAGAAGGGAAGGAAGGAAGAGAGAGAAAGAGGGAGGGAGAAATAGAGTGAAATGGAGAAGAGATATTTTTTTGTCCAAACTTTTCTTTAGCCCCCCCCACCCACCCCTTCAGTGTTCCCCAGAATTTTGAAAACATGAATAATGTGCCGCGGCTCAAAAAAGTTTGGGAAACACTGCCCTAGGGAGACTCACCATCCCAGCTGGGTCAATAAAGGAAGCAGACAGGTAGGAAGATGTTTACAAAGGCAGAAAGAGCTCACAGGGAGTAAACCCGGCTACTTTAGGGCCTAGTGCTGCATTCCAATACCAGAGAGGCAGGGGTGGGCCGCAGCCAATGCACTCAGGTGCTGCGTCCTGGTAGACATTTCAGGGATGCGTGGGAAGCTGTGCGCTCCCGTGTGTGAAATTTGGCTTCTGGACATGCACAACAAGCGAAATATCGTGTGAGGACGTTTGTGCGAGCGAGATTTCTGCGATTTTCACCTATTTTTTTGCTTCTGTGCATGGAATATCATATGTACTGAATATATGCTGAAATATCAGTCCGCGTGTGCATCAACGTGCGAGATTTCGCTTGCTGCGCAGAAGCCAAATCTCACGCCGATGGGCATGCATGCCCAATGGACACGCGCACCGCTTGTGACAGCCTCGGAAGGCACTCTGATAGAAGCTAAGATGAGCGGCCCCTCAGGTTCTCGAACAAATCTCTGGACTTGGCCAATGAGGCCTCATTTGTGGGTTGGGCCCTTGCCCTGGTCAGCTGGCCTTCTGGAGACCGCAAACGTCGCCTGGATCTTCCTAGGCTTTTGGGAATCCAGCCACCTGCCTGCAAAGAAAGGAAGTGGCTTCAGCACAAGGCTCCCAAACCTATTCTGAGAAAGCCACATTTCTTCAAAAAAGAAAACAAGGGGTAGGTGGGACAGACCAGTATGTATGTATGTATGTATGTATGTATGTATGTATGTATGTATGTATGTATTTATTTATTTATTTATTGGACTTGTATGCCGCCCCCTCTCCGGAGACTCGGGGCGGCTAACAGCAATAATAAGACAGCATATAATAATAATCCAATACTAAAAACAGTTAAAAACCCATTATTATAAAAACCAAACATACCTACAGACATACCATGCATAAAATTGTAAAGGCCTAGGGGGAAAGGGTATCTCAATTCCCCCATGCCTGGCGGCAGAGGTGGGTTTTAAGGAGCTTATGAAAGGCAAGGAGGGTGGGGGCAATTCTAATCTCTGGAAGGAGTTGGTTCCAGAGGGCCGGGGCCCGCCACAGAGAAGGCTCTTCCCCTGGGTCCCGCCAAGCGGCATTGTTTAGTTGACGGGACCCGGAGAAGACCCACTCTGTGGGACCTAACTGGTCGCTGGGATTCGTGCAGCAGAAGGTGGTCCCGGAGATAATCTGGTCCGGTGCCATGAAGGGCTTTATAGCTCATAACCAACACTTTGAATTGTGACCGGAAACTGATCGGCAACTGGAATGGTAGTAAAAGTTGAGCTGCGCACACAGCTTTGGGTCTCTAGCGTGTGCACATCCCAGTGTGTTTTTGTTTCTGCGCATGCGCAGGAATAAAAATCTCACGAGGGGGGTATGCGTGCGAGATTTGGGGATTTCTTTTTTGCTTCTGCGCATGCGCGAAAACAAAAAATAGCCAAAATTTCTCACGCGCACGCTTCCTTGCAAGATTTTGCTTCCTGCGCATGTGCGGAAACAAAAACACACTGGGACACGCACAGGTGCATGCCAAACAGCTGAAGCCATGTGCGCAGCGCATCGGTAGCAGCGCTAAGTGCCATCCGCGCCCTGGGACAGGCCTGTTAATTTTTCTTCTGCACCCCTCCCACCCAATTAGAGCCAGGGTGGCGCAGCATTGACAGGCCACTGAAGCTGACTATAGATCCATAAGTCAGTGGTTCAAATCTCATCACCGGCTCAAAGTTGACTCATTCTTCCGAGGTGGGTAAAATGAGGACCCGGATTGTGGGGGGCAATATGCTGGCTCTCTTAAAAAGTTCTATCGCTGACAGGTTGTAAGCCGCCCTGAGTCTAAGGAAAAGGGCGGCATAAAAATCAAATAAATAAGTAAGTAAGTAAGTAAGTAAGTAAGTAAGTAAGTAAGTAAGTAAGTAAGTAAGTAAGTAAGTAGATAGATAGATAGATAGATAGATAGATAGATAGATAAAATAAAAGAAGGAAATAAATAAAATTAAATAAATTAAATAAATTAAATAAATTAAATAAATTAAATAAATTAAATAAATTAAATAAATTAAATAAATTAAAATAAATTAAATAAATTAAATAAATTAAATAAATTAAATAAATTAAATGTTGAAACTCTCTGCCTTCTGCTCTCTATGCCTTTTACTCACCTTCATTTGCTAAATTTGGTGCAATTCAGCAGGAGTTGGCTCCTCTTTTGCTGCTTGTCTGCCCTTAGAGGAATCCCAGCTGGGTTTGGAAGGGAGTCACACATACTTCTCCTTCAGACTCTTCAACCCAAACAAGCGGCAGAAATTTTTCACTCCCTTCCTCTTGGCAGTCACTCATCATGGTAAATTACTTCGGATTTTGACACCTTTCCAGGCACCCAGCAAATTTGGGCCAATGGGACGATAAAAAAAAGGGATTGAGTTTGGAGGACCGGGTGAAGAGTTCAGTGACTGGTGGTATTTTTTGAGGACTGCCTATAATTGAGTTTGAGACTATGGTTGCACACTGCAGCAATTGTTAAGTGGTTGCTACAAGTCCGAGGCTGATTTTGTGACTTTTGCAGTGGTTGTTAAGCAAATGCTGCAGTCATTAAACAAACTTTGTGGTCAGTAAAGCAAATATAACAGTTGTCAAATGAACCCATTATACTCAATGGATACTTTTTTCCTGAAAATCAGAAGTAAACACCAAGAACTAGCAAAACCAGTTGAGACCCTATTTGGACCAGTAGGCTCTGCACACGGTTACTCAGGCCCTCATCATCTCCCGTCTAGATTATTGTAACACGCTCCACATGGGGCTACCTTGAAGAGTGTTCGGAGACTACAGAGAGTCCAGAATGCAGCAACATAACCTGTTATGGGTGTTTCTAGATACACCCCTATAACCAGTATGCATTGGTTGCCAATCAGTTTCCAGTCACAATTCAAAGTATTGGTCATGACCTATAAAGCCCTTCATGGCATCGGGCCAGAATGTCTCCGAGACCGCCTTCTGCCACACCGAATTCCAGTGACCGGTTAGGTCCCACAGAGTTGGCCTTCTCTGAGTCCCGTCGACTAAACAATGTCGGCTGGCGGGACCCAGGGGAAGAGCCTTCTCTGTGGCGGCCCTGACCCTCTGGAACCAGCTCCCCCTGGAGATTAGAATTGCCCCCACCCTCCTTGTCTTTCGTAAACTTCTTAAAACCCACCTCTGCTGCCAGGCATGGGGGAATTGAGACATCTCCCCCGGGCCTATACAGTTTATGCATGGTATGTTTGCGTGTATGTTTTCTTTTTAATAAGGGTTTTTAGTGACTTTTAATTATTAGATTTGTTATGTATTGTGTTATTATTGTTGTGAGCCGCCCTGGGTCTACGGAGAGGGGCGGCATACAAATCTAATAAATAATAACAACAACAAAAATAATGATAATAATAATAATATTATTAATAATAATAATATTAATTAATAATAATAATAATAATAATAATAATAACAACAACACCAACGCTCCACACGCTGCATTGGCTATCAATTGGTCCCCGGTCACAATTTAAGGTGTTGGTTATTACCTATACAGCCTTACATGGCTTAGGACTAGTCTATTTACGAGACTGTCTCCTGCCATATACTTCCCAGAGACCAATTAGATCACAAGGAGTTGGCCTCCTCCTGGTCCCGTCGACTAAACAATGCAGATTGATGGGCCTGTGGGGAAGAGCCTTCTCTGTGGTTGCCCTGACACTATGGAACCAACTACCCCAATGTCTGTACTGCTCCCACCCTACTGTCCTTCTGAAAGGCTGTGAAGACCTGGCAAGCCTAGAGGCCGTAAATGTAACATCTTATCTTGTCTGATTTGTAACTGATCTGTATGCATATGGGTTTGATTGGATAGTTCATTAGGGTTTATTATGGGTTTTACTGTTATTACAAATTATTTGACTTTGTTTATTTGTATGTATTATTTACTATTGTAAGCCACCCTGAATCATACGGGGATTGGACAGCATATAAGTCAAATTAATTAAATTAAATTATTTTAAAAAAACACAACAGCATATAGACGGGAGATTGAACAACAAACCATGTGGTGTGACCGGAACAATTTAGAATGGAACACACTCAAAACCGTAGAAAGGGTGGTAGACTTTAGGAGAAACCCTTCCATCCTTCCACCTCTAGACAACACAGTATCAACAGTAGAGACCTTCAAATTTCTAGATTCCATCATATCTCAAGATCTAAAATGGTCACCTAACATTAAAAACATCATCAAAAAAGCACAACAAAGAATATTCTTTCTGCACCAACTCAGAAAGCTCAAACTGTCCAAGGAGCTGCTGATACAGTTCTACAGAGGAATCATTACGTCTGTCACTTGCACCTCTATAACTGTCTGGTTTGGTTCTGTAACCCAACAAGACCGACACAGACTTCAGATGATAATCAGAACTGCAGACAAAACAATTGCTGCCAACCTGCCTTCTATTGAGGATCTGTATATTGCACTAGTCAAAAAGAGGGTGGGAAAATATTTACTGATCCCTCGCATCCTGGACTCAAATTGTTTTAACTCCTACCCTAAACGGGTCGCTACAGAGCACTGCACACCAAGACAACAAGACACAAGAACAGTTTTTTGCCGAACGCCATCACTCACTCCCACTAAACAAATAATTCCCTCAACACTGTCAACGTTTTACTAAGTCTGCACTTCTATTCTTATTATATTTTTCTCATCATTACTATCACCCCTTTTCCTCCCACTTATGACTGTAACTTGTTGTTGTTGTTGTTGTTGTTGTTATTACTATTATTTATTTATTTATTATTTTTTATTATTTATTATTTATTTATTTATTTATTTATTTATTGGATTTGTATGCTGCCCCTCTCCGCAGACTCGGGGCGCCTAACAACAGCAGTAAAACAGTGCAACAAAATCCAATACTAAAAAACAGTTAAAAACCCATTATATAAAAAACCAATCATACATACAAACATACTACAGTGTATACATAAAATTGTAAAGGCCTAGGGGGAAAGTGTATCTTAGTTCCCCCATGCCTGGCAGCAGAGCTGGGTTTTAAGCAGCTTACAAAAGGCAAGGAGGGTGGGGGCAATTCTAATCGATGGGGGGAGTTGGTTCCAGAGGGTCGGGGCCACCACAGAGAAGGCTCTTCCTCTGGGTCCCGCCAAGCGACATTGTTGCTTGTATCCTAAGATTTTTATTAATATTGTTTCTTCAGTGCTTATTTGACCCTTATGACAATCATTAAGTGTTGTACCACATGATTCTTGACAAATGTATCTTTTTCTTTTATGTACACTGAGAGGCATATGCACCAAGACAAATCCTTCTGTGTCCAATCACACTTCGCCAATAAAGAATTCTACTGTGTTCTAAAAAAAAAAATTGAGGCTACGTTGATATAGAATGCCGCAAATAGTTTAAATAGAAGCTGGTAGCCAAGTGCCCAAAATGTAATTATGTGACTGAAAGGGAGAAGCGTAGCTATTGAAACTTTGAACTACCGGAAATGGTCCAATCTAAGTTTGCATGGTTGCTAAACAACCAGTTGTTAGATTATATATACCTATCTTTCCTCAAAACTATTGACCCAAATTTAGAAATGTTTTTATTCTGCATTGGGCTTCTTCATCTGCAAACAGATATTTAGTCCGCCCCACACGGTTAAACTTTGGTTTAGTGTTAATAAAGGATTGTGCTAAGCTCAAAGCCTGATTGATCAGATGAACTCATAAAAAATTATCCGGTAAATTAATAAGGGCATAAAAGGAATTGCTCAGCCTAAATTTTCTTGCAATTTTATTTTATTTTATTCACAGCCCTATACCCGGAGACCAGAACAAATTTTGCAATGTTAAAATAATATTTAATAATTTTTATTATTATTAAAATAATAATAATAATAATAATAATAATAATAATGCACGCGAGCAGTCATGAGACTACCCAGATATGTCCACATCTCTCCAAAACTCCGTCGTCTGCATTGGCTGCCAATTGGTTTCCGGACACAATTTAAAGTGTTAGTTATGACCTATGAAGCCCTACATGGCATCGGACCAGAATACTTACAGGACCGCCTTCAGCTGCATGAATTCCAGTGACTGGTCAAGTCCCACAGAATCAACTTTCTCCAGGTTCTGTCAACTAGACAGTGTTGCTTGGCGGGGCCTAGGGGAAGAGACTTCTTGGTGATGGCCCAGGTCCACTGGAATCAGCTCCCCCCAGAGATTCCCACTGTCCCCACCCTCCCTGAGTCTCAAGACTCATTTATGTCACCAGGCTTGGGGCTATTAGACTTCTGCCCCTGGCCAACAAAACTTATGCGAGTTAGTGGATTGAATGGGTATGAGCGTTTTTACGGTCTTTGGGTTTTAGATTATTAATTATTGATTGGATTCAGGATGTTATATATTGTTATTTCATATGTTGCAAGCTGCTCCGAGTCCTTGGAGAGGGATGGCATAAAAGTCCAATGAATGAATGAATGAATGAATGAATGAATGAACAAATAAACGAACGAACGAACAAACAAACAAATAAATATGGGAGAAAATGATTGAACCTGCAGCTAGCAGAATCAGATACTCTTTGTAGTTTAAATTATGACTGGCCTGAGATATACAACTTTCGTGTTTTATTTAATTTCAGCTCTGCATGCTTTGGCAATATGGATATAATTATTGTTAGCAATCCAAGTCAGTTCACTGCAGGATGAAAACTTCTTTTGCTACAAGGTGAACACACAACAATTTGTTTAGCAACTGCTCAAAGTTATAATGCTGAAAAAATGACCTTGCACTAATGACCATCACAGAAGCCCCATAATCATATGATTAAAATTTGGCGCTTGGCAAATTTTATTTATGCATTTTTGATAGCTGCAATATCCTTGGTCATATGATCATTATTTGGGACCTTCTCAGTTGGCTTCTGGGAAATACTGTATGTGGGTGAAGTTGGATTCACTTAACAATTGCAATGATTCACTTAACAATTTTGGCAAAAAGGTGCTAAATTGTGTGGAGTTCATTATGATGAATGATTAAAGGCAGAGTGTTTATTTATTTATTTATTTATTTATTATTTGGATTTGTATGCCGCCCCTCTCTGAAGACTCGGGGCGGCTCACAACAAGTGAAACAAATCATAATAATCCAATTAATTAAAATATTTAAGATTTAAAAAACCCCATATACTAACTGACACACACACACAAGCATACCATGTATAAATTAAACGTGCCCAGGGGGAGATGTTTAATTTCCCCATGCCTGACAGCAAAGGTAGGTCTTAAGGAGTTTACGGAAGGCAGGAAGAGTAGGGGCAGTTCTAATCTCCGGGGGGAGTTGGTTCCAGAGAGCCGGTGCCGCCACAGAGAAGGCTCTTCCCCTGGGGCCCACCAACCGACATTGTTTAGTTGACGGGACTCGGAGAAGGCCCACTCTGTGGGACCTAATCGGTCGCTGGGATTCGTGCGGCAGGAGGCGGTCTCGGAGATATTCTGGTCCGGTGCCATGAAGGGCTTTAAAGGTCATAACCAACACTTTGAATTGTGACTGGAAATTGATCGGCAGCCAATGCAGACTGCGGAGTGATGGTGAAACATGGGCATACTTAGGTAAGCCCATGACTGCTCTCGCAGCTGCATTCTGCACGATCTGAAGTTTCCGAACACTTTTCAAAGGTAGCCCCATGTAGAGAGCGTTACAGTAGTCGAACCTCGAGGTGATGAGGGCATGAGTGACTGTGAGCAATGAGTCCCGGTCCAGGTAGGGCCGCAACTGGTGCACCAGGCGAACCTGGGCAAACTTGCAGAAGAGAAGGTGGAAGACAGAGAAGATAGCAAATATCTCAAAGAGAGGATGGAGGGTAATTCTCAGCCATCTATGGATAGAATTGCGACAGGACCAAGAATAATAGTTTAAAACTTTAGAGAATGGGAAGAATTTCCTGGCTTCAGAACTGTCAGCCAACAGAACTGGCTGCCTGATAAAGTGAATTTTTCCCTTCTTTGAAGGCCTCTAGACAAGAGAAATATTGTGTCTGAAGATTTTAACATATCTTGCAGTGAAAAGTGCAAATTGGGCCATTGGGAGATTTTTCCACACTCCGTTTTTAAAAAAAATGAATTTGTAGAGAAAATGGAGGTTGATCAAGTCAAAGAGCCGGGATGGCGCAGCAGGTAGAGTGCTGCACTGCAGGCCACTGAAGCTGACTGTAGATCTGAAGGTCAGGAGTTCCAATCTCATCACCGGCTCAAGGTTGACTCAGCCTTCCATCCTTCCGAGGTGGGTTAAATGAGGACATGGATTGTGGGAGCAATAGGCTGGCTCTGTTAAAAAGTGCTATTGCTAACATGTTGAAAGCCGCCCTGAGTTTAAGAAGAAGGGCGGCATAAAAATTGAATAAATAAAATAAATAATAAATAAATAAGTCAGCTAGGTGCTGCCATTTGCAGAGATGCTAAAGTATAATCCACATTTGATACACGAAATACAGTAGATAAATTTAATTATGCTCTATGTCAGCGTTTCCCAACCGGTGTGCCGCGGCACACTAGTGTGCCGCGAGACATGGCCAGGTGTGCCGTCAAGCTTCAGCTGGGTGGGGCGCTGCCGGTACTTCCGTCCTGGGGCTCCCGCTCGCAGCTGTCCCCCGCCTCCTGCTCGATGCTGCGGTTTTCGGCGCTCTCCTGCTGGGCCGCAAAGAAGGAAGGCAGGAAGAAGGAGAGCTCCATTCTTCGCACCTTTTTCCCGCCTTCCTTCTTTGGGGCCCAGCAGGAGAGCGCCGAAAACCGCGGCATCGAGCAGCAGGCGGGGGACAGCTGCGAGCGGGAGCCCCAGGACGGAAGTACCGGCAGCGCCCCGCCCAGCTGGAGCTTCTCTGCCGTCGACGGCAAGTGTCTGATGGGAGCGGGGGGGGGGGGGGGGGCGGCCGCAGGCAGTCGCAGGGAGATGGCGGCGGCGAGAGGGATCGCTCTCTCTCTCTCTCTCTCAGCTGACTGCAAGCGGGAGCCCTGACGGTGGCGGTTGGAGGTGCTGCTGGACGTCGTTTTTTTTGTCCAAACTTTTCTTTAGCCCGCCCCCCCCTTTCAGTGTTCCCCAGGATTTTGAAAATATGAATAATGTGCCGCGGCTCAAAAAAGGTTGGGAAACACTGCTCTATGTTTCTTCTAAATTTAAAGCATCACATGTAAGTGAAAGATAATTTCATTTTAGCACTTTCCAAAAACTTTGCAACTTCATGCGTCCTCCA
This sequence comes from Erythrolamprus reginae, assembly GCF_031021105.1. Lineage (NCBI taxonomy): Eukaryota > Metazoa > Chordata > Lepidosauria > Squamata > Dipsadidae > Erythrolamprus > Erythrolamprus reginae. Next base: position 12,188,661 of record NC_091963.1, read on the forward strand.
CCAAATTTGCAGTTTCAACACACTCCCATCACATTATGGCAACATGAAGAGACCCATCCTGAATTAAACCAGTGCTTCTCAAATAGCGGGGCGGGTTCTCGGGTGGGGGCATAGCAATGCCAGTGGGGCACATGACCCCAAGGAACGTGCTTTTTTTTGACTCAGGGAATAGGGGTTTTTTTTTGCACCGAACAATAGCACACAGCACAGAGCAAGAGATATGAAGTGCAGATAACAAAACCCTTAAGAGACACCAGGGAAAAATATTTAACGGGGATGAAAAGAAAGGAGGAGAGAGACGGAAATGACAAGAGTTTCCTGAAATCTAAGATGGGGAAATATAATGAAACGTATGTAGTGCTTGGTTTCACTGTGACTATGGTGGGAGACGAGGAAAGACCGGTAGGTTTACTGTGTCTTAAAATGTTGGTAGCGGACAGCATGAAACAAAATAAATTAAGGTGTCATCTAAAGCCAAATAAATTAAGGTGTCATTACACCCCAATTACACTGATAGGTTTTTTCAGCGAAAATGTGCCAAATATTGCAAACAATCATCCTGGCAGAGAATTTTTTTGGGGGGGAAACATAACAGAAAATAATTGAGAAGCACTGAATTAAACTAAGAGGGGCACAGACTGACCATAAAAGACCTTGGAATACTCAACCTTGGCAACTTGAAGATATTTGGACTTCAACTCCCAGAATTCCCCAGCCAGCATTCGCTGGCTGGGGAATTCTGGGAGTTGAAGTCCAAATATCTTCAAGTTGCCAAGGTTGCGAAACACTCACCTAAGTGACAAATTCCACTGTAACAACATCACCCCAAAGGCTTCAAGAGTTGTTAACCTAATCCTACGTAGCTTCTGCTCCGGTAATATCACACTACTACCCGGAGCATACAAAACTTTCGCCAGACCAATGCTTGAATAGAGCTCATCTGTCTGGAACCCACACTGCATTTCAGACATAAACACTTTAGAAAATGTCCAGAAATACTTTACTAGAAGAGCCCCCCACTCCTCCATTCACAACAGAATACCTTACGCAACTAGACCTACAATCAGTGAAGGGCTACCAAAGTTTTTACTACCACACTGTGGGCGTGGCTTATGCAGGACATCTTTCAGTGCAAATTGGAGTGGAGATCCACTTTTGCTACTCCACTGCATCCCCCCCCCCCCCGGTCTGGGCAGTAGCCCACCCCTGCTTACAATCCTACGTTTAGAAAGCTTACAACTACATCGCCTTAAACACGACTAAACATAGCCCATAATATCATCTGTTACAACGTCCTTCCTGTCCACAACTACTTCAGCTTCAACCATATCAATACAGGAGCACACAACAGATACAAAGTAAACTGCTCCAAACTCGACTGTAGGAAATATAACTTTAGTAACCGAGTAGTTAAGGTGTAGCGATGTGTGATTGTTGCTGGAAAGAATCGAAATAAAATCAGACTTCCCATTGAGAATTTTTTAAACACCCACCCACCATGAGGTCTGGAGCCTTGAGTAGCCCATTCACCAAACATCCAATCTCGGGGGAGGGCGGGGCCCAAGAGAAGATTCTACCTGAGCCCCGCCTTCCAAACCCGCCCCCCCGCGTCCCTCCCCCTCATCGCTCTTCCTCCGGTCCAACAGGCGGAGCGAGCGGCGGCCCTTCCTTCAGATGGGAGGGAGGCAGAGAGGCAGGGAGGGAGGAGTCAGGCGCGCGCGCACGCGCAGACCGGGGTGAGCGCGCGCCGTACTAACTGCAGTCGGCGGCCATCTTCTTTTGAGGAGCCGGGTGATTCGCTTCCCCCCGCCTGCCACAGAGGCGCCCGCCCGACCCGCGATCCTTCCGGTCCTTGCGGCCCGGATCCTCGAAAGGAAGTCGGGAAGGGGGCCCTTCGGCCTTGTGAAGGGTGTAGGACTACTGGCCGGCGAGGCTGGCTGGCGTTGGGGCTTCCCAGCCAGGTCAGGTCACCTCCTCCTCCTCCTCGGCTCTTCTTCGCCCCGTCCGGCTGAGGAGGCCGGGCCGAGCTCCGGATGGGCGGCTAAGCGGCCGGGCACCATGTTCAGCTTCGAAGGGGATTTCAAGACCAGGCCCAAGGTCTCCCTAGGAGGAGCCAGCAAGAAGGTAGGCCTCGCAAAAGGGCCGGCGTGACTCAGGCTTCCTCAGGACCGGCTGGTGGGGATGATGGGGGAGGCTCCTCGGAGCCCCTGCGCTGCGCTTCGCCTCTGATTTCCTCTTCTGGCGGACTCGAGCAAGCCTGGGGGAGGCTTGGGGGTCTCTCCAGGCTGGGTCGGGGCTCTCTTGGGAGATGCCGGGCCTGGTGCTTCCTCCCCTCCCCTTCTCTGGTGCACCGGCGGGGAAATTGGGGTGCACTTAAAACCTGGTCAGCCAAGGACTTTGCTCAGGATTCTGGGAGAATGGAGTATTGGGAGATGTTTAGGATTATTATGGAGATGGACATGGGGAATCCTGGTGTAGAAAAAAACATGTTGGTGGGATGTGGGGGGGAGTTGTTAGACAGCTTGACTTTTAAGCATTTGTTTCTAAATGTCTTAGTTTCCTCTCTCAGGTTTGGTGATGCCTGGACTTCAGTTCCCAAAATAGCAATAGCACTTAGACTTATATACTGCTTTACAGTGCTTTACAGCCCTCTCTGAGCGGTTTACAGGGTCAGCCTATTGCCCACAACAATCTGGGTCTTCATTTTACCCACCTCGGAAGGGTGAAAGGCTGAGTCAACCTTGAGCCTGGTGAAATTTGAATTGGTGAACTGCAGTCAGCAGTCAGCACAAGCAGCTTGCAGTACTGCACTCTAACCACTGCACCACCAAGGCTCAATATCAAAACAAACAAAAGTTTTGATGGGATGCCGGTGGGGAAGGTTAGACAGTTTGACTTTTAAGCATTTGGTTCCTAAATGTCTTAGTTTCCTCTCTCAGGTTTGGTGATGCAATCTAACCACCTAGGAACAAAACAAACAAAACATTTTGATGGGATGTGGGGGGGACGGGACAGTAGTTAGACAGGTTGACTTTAAGCATTTGGTTCCTAAATGTCTTAGTTTCCTCTCTCAGGTTTGGTGACCTGTAAGATGCCTGAATTTCAGCTGCCAAAATGTGCTAGTTACTACGCTGGCTGAGGAATTCTGGGAGTTGAAGTGTAGGGATATCAAGTTGGCTGAAGTTGAAAAGCACTGAATATTGGGCAACAAACAAAAGAGGCTATGTAAATTCTGAATTCTAAACATTTTTTAGAAAGAAAAGAGGAGGGGAGAGAGAGAGAGAGGGAGAGATCTATTTCCTCTGTTTTAGTGAGTTTTTTTCTGGCCATTAATATTACTACAGTTGTTAAAGAGGAGGTCTATTACGAGTACCAAGATTGCCTGTCATCTGCATGAGGGTGTGTACGTGTGATTAAATATTAGGATTCAGCTTTGACACAGTTGAAACTTGTTCCAAATCTGGCTTCTGTTTTGAAGGCACATTAGGCCTTATAATGTAAACACCTGTTTTCCAGTCCATGTGGAGAATATTACTTATATGATTGTTATCTATAGGAAAGAATATAGTTTCTCTACAATGCGAATGCAATTTTTCTGTATTGATTTATGTAAACTGATCGTGTCATATGTAGCCATCATCACCTAAAATTGAATAGTCTGCTTTAATGCTTTATGTATAATATGTATACAAATTAAAGATCTATTGAAATTAGGGTACCGTAAATATTACCTTCAGTGCAGTGTTTTGTAATCCCATTTTCATGAACCAGATGCCCATTAGAAATGCATTATGTAATAATTCATCTAAATTATGGATCATCATTTACTACTGACCTCTAATACCTAAAAAGCCTTTCATCCTCATCAAATCAGACAGATACCCTGTTTTCTCCAAAACTAGACATCTCCTGATAATAAGCCCAATTGGGCTTTTGAGTGCATGGCAATAAGGCCAAGCACTTATTTCAGGGTTCAAAAAAATATAAGGTATGGTCTTATTTTCAGAGAAACATGGTATTACACTGCTTTGTGGAATGAGAATAAACCAATATGTAAAAAAAGTGGCAAGTGATATAACATTTTATTCATGTTTGATGGATTTATGTGTTTGTCATCAATTCTAAATACAATCACTAAAAGAAAATGCTGATTTCTCAAAGTGCTCAGGTATAATTAGCATACAAATGGGTCAAGCCAAATACAGTATATGGGTCAAACCAAACAGAAACTATTGAGGTTCTGGCCAGTGGAGTGAGTGAGATGAGGTTGTATTTTATTATTTTGTTTATTTCACTTAAATACTGAATATTCATTGAGGAATGTTGCATTAGAAGATGATGAGGATGTTTTAAAAATGGAAGAAAATAACTGTCTTGCACTATAGGGATATTTTGGTGTGGCTGAGATCAATATCAAGATGCGTGATAATGTGACGTAGAAGCTACTTTTTAAGAGAAGACTTTCTCAACTATTCACTTGGTAGGCAATGTTGCCATGGTATATTAAGAGTGCGGATATGCCAGCATTCTATCATGGTTTGATAGAAAGTGGGTTAAGGCAAGGTTCGACAAACCCAGGCGCCTGGTCGCCAGTGGCGCCTAGAAAATGTTGTCTGGCGCCTAGAAGGGCGCTGCGGTGCCTCTGACCTCTCCGCTCCTGCCCGATGCCGCGGTTTCTGGCGCTCTCCTGCTGGGTCCCAAAGAAGGCAGGCAGGAAGGAGACCTCCATTCTTCGCGCCTTTTTCCCGCCTTCCTTCTTTGGGGCCCAGCAGGAGAGCGCCAGAAACCGCGGCATCGAGCAGGAACCGGGAGGTCGGAGGCACCGGCACGGCAGCGCCCGCCCAGCTGAAGGTTCCCTGTCGTCATCGGCAAGTGTCCTTTGGTTGCCCGGCGGGAGGGCACTGGCGGTGGGAGCGGGGGGGGGGGGCCGCGGCTGCAGCGGCACAGGCAGTCGCGGGGAGATGGCGGGGGGAGGGGGGGCGGCTAAAGCGGCCCCGGGCACCGTTCCCTGTACGCTTTTCCAGGGGCGCGCAGGGAGCCGCGGCCACCCGCCCGCCTACCGGATTTCCCTCCGCGCGGCTGGGGAGGTGGATTCGCCGTCCCCGCCAGCCCGATCTCCCTCCAGTGGCTGGTGACGTAGTTCTACCGCCCTCGCCAGCCTGATCTCCCTCCGTGGGGGGGTGGGGGGCGACGAACCGACGACCGGGGGCTGTCCGTCCGTGTTGGGTGGTGCAGGGCAGGCACAGGCAGCCCCAGGGGAGAACAAGGGAGGGAGAGAAAGGAAAGAGAGAGTAAGGGAGGGAGAGAAAATTGAATGAAGGAGGGAGAGAAAGAAAGAGTAAGAAGCAGAAAGGATAGAGAAAAAGGAAGAGAAAGGGAGGGGGAGAAAGGAAAGAGGGAGGAAGGGGGGGAGAGAAAATTGAATGAAGGAGGGAGAGAAAGAAAGAGTAAGAAGTAGAAAGGATAGAGAAAAAGGAAGAGAAAGGGAGGGAGAGAAAGGAAAGAGAGAGAAAGGGAGAGAAAGGGAGGGAGAGAAAATTGAATGAAGGAGGGAGAGAAAGAAAGAGTAAGAAGTAGAAAGGATAGAGAAAAAGGAAGAGAAAGGGAGGGGGAGAAAGGAAAGAGGGAGGAAGGGGGGGAGAGAAAATTGAATGAAGGAGGGAGAGAAAGAAAGAGTAAGAAGTAGAAAGGATAGAGAAAAAGGAAGAGAAAGGGAGGGGGAGAAAGGAAAGAGAGAGAAAGGGAGGGAGAGAAAATTGAATGAAGGAGGGAGAGAAAGAAAGAGTAAGAAGTAGAAAGGATAGAGAAAAAGGAAGAGAAAGGGAGGGGGAGAAAGGAAAGAGGGAGGAAGGGGGAGAGAAAGAAGATATGAAGGAGGGAGAAAAAGAAAGAGAGATAGGAAGGAAAGAGGGAGAGAAAGGAATGAGAGAGAAAGGGAGGGAGAGAAAGGGAATGAAAGAGGAAGAAGGGGTGAGAGATAGAAAGGATAGACAGAAAGGGAGAGAAAGGAAAGAGAGAAAGGGAGGGAGAGGAAGGAAAGAGATGAGAGAGGAAGGAGGAGACAGAGGGGGTGAAAGCGATGTCAGGTGGAGACTCGGCAAAAAACCAAGTTTGCTTTAAAAAAATTCTGGCTCCTAAATTTTTTGGCTGGCTCCTAGATTCTGAACAACTTTGTCGACCCCTGGGTTAAGGACTAATTCCATTTGGAGCTCAGACAATTGGTTAAAGCAGCGGCCCGCAGCCTTTCTGGTTTGTGGGCTGCGGGTACCAGAGATGGAGGGGAGAGGGAATGGTTTTGTGTGCACCTGTGACACTTGCACAAATGTAGCGTTATGTGCTCACATGCTTGCCCGCCACTTGTGCAGCCCAGTTCCCAACAGGTTGCAGCTTGGGGACTGGGGATCCTTGGGTTAAAGGACTCTCTTTAAAAAATATACGAAAAAGGAACTCCTGCTGCGATATAGTATATTAATAGTTGTGAATAAGGCACTAAAATTGGAAAACTATTTCTCCTAAATAATAATACTTTTTTTCTATTCCAGTTCATTCCTCATTCAATGAGTTTTTTTCAATCTCAAACTAAGGGGTGTGTGGCCCATTTTGGTATGGCAAAATCTCACTTTATACAAAATATAAACTATATGCTGATCATCGAAAAGATTTGATTAGCTATAAATGGACAGCTTGCAGTATGTAGTAGTATTTGCTTTTTTGCTCATAGCGCTGTTATGAATGCCTGGAAGGCCAGGATCTTGACCCTAGAGTGAAATAGGAAAACTTGACTACGTGCTTTCAGTTGACTCCTTGACAACATGCTTTCATGTTTCATGTGGCTGTATGTGAACAAAAAGACATCTTGAGATTGAACTTAATGCTGAACGATTTCATGGACAAGTCATGCGTATTTCTTGACAATTTGCCATTACCATCTTTTATGGTGTTTTCCCAATCTAACTTGTACTTAGTGGCAAGTTTTTTTGAAGGAAAAAAGCTTACAATACTGGAGCAGCTCTTTCCAAGAGAGAAATAAAGATTTCCATTTCACCACATTCTCAGGGGTTTATCAGTGTCTGGTTAACATCAAAAATGCATATAACTGCTTTGAAGCCGTCTAAACAAATTCTATTGAGTGTCCCTTGTTGATAAAATACTGTTTCTACTCAGTCTTATCAGTAGTGATATGATTATGTGACCAAATAATATTTCAGTAGTGCAGCCAATGCTTCCCTCCCTTTCTTTAAAAATGTCAATAGTATTTTGAATATGTCTTAACATTGTAACATCCCAAACACATTTGCTCTAGATGTTTAAACCATGCAATATTTTCTCCTCTTTCTCCTGTAATGAAAATGTAGGAAGGGTGTAAAATTCAGCAGAGAACTCTGGTTGAATTCAGAATTGTATTGAACAGAACCCCACAAACGTTGGCAGTCCATGTGTGTAGCAGGGAAATGATAATTTTATGCTGATCTTTTTCTCTGAAAGAAATTCTCATAAGCACCTACATACATTTCAGGAATAATTTTTTTTGCTTTATTGAAGAGGACTCGGTGAACCTAGTTCTGGGGAGAGCAAGCATTTCTATTCTCAGAAGATGCATTCTAAAGTCAATGCAATAGATTAGGGGTCCCTAATCCCTGGGCTATGGACCATTACTTGGGCCATGACCTCTGGAAACTGGGCTGCAGGAGAGATGCACGAGTGAAGTTCCACTCATGAGCATAGGGTGCTTGTGTTTGCGTGTGAAGCTGCATTCCTTGCACAAATTGAGCTTCACGGCCAAACAAAACACTCTGCCTGTGTGAGTGAAGCTTTGCACTCGAATGCAAGTGCCTCCTGCTTACGTGCAACACCCCATGGAGCACAATTGCAACTGTGCACATGCATGTATGTGCATTTGCCAGTCATTTGGACTGGACTGCCAAGCTAGAAAAATTGGAGACCACTGCAATAAATGGTTAATATAGTTGCAAAAAATGTGTGGTATTATGTTATATGCAATATAAGTTTTCACTCAACTGAAATTATTGGTACAATTGGTTCTGCAAAAACAGTAATGATTGTAATCCTTTCTGTAGGTTGGGAAAATATACATATACAGACATATAGCTTGTAAAAAGATGTTTATATAAAAATTCAGTATATTAGTTCAGATAAACATATATGTTATCTTCTAGGAAGAAAAGGCTTCTCTTTTGCATCGTACACAGGAGGAGAGACGAAAACGAGAGGTATGTAAATAAAGTACAATAAAAAGAAGCTTCTAGATAAAAATTAAAGGGATATACCTTGTTAAAATTATGGTAACATTAGAAAGTCATTTTAATTGTTTCATAGGTTTAGAAGTGTAAACCACCCAAAGTCACTTCATTGAATTGAGCAGTTACAGAAATAGAACAAATTGATAAAAATAAACACCTCTTTAAATGGTGCAAAGTTTATAAAGTAAAATGAAATGTCAGTCTAGTGAGAAAGAAAACACAAATTAACATAAGAATATTGCAGAAGTGACTCAAATATGAAATGATATGTACAGGTGGTCCTCAACTTATAACCATTCATTTAGTGATTGTTTGAAGTTACAACAGTATTGAAAAAAAGTGACATGACCATTTTTCACACTTATGACCATTATAGCAACTGGCATGAATTAATTATAGTGTACTGTCCTGAATCACATGATCGCCCTTTCTACCTTCCCTAGCTGGCTTTCAACAGCAAAGTCTATGCTGGAAACAAAATTCACTTAACAATCCTATTTATTTAACAACTGCAGTGATTCATTTAACAATTGTGGCAAGAAAGTTCATAAAATTGTACAAAATTAACTGCATTACTTAGGAACAGAAATTTTGGGCTCAATTGTGGTCATAAGTAGAGAGCTACTTATATTAGGGTCTTGAATTAATAAATAATAAACATATACAGCACAACACACTGTACATGTATTGTGTTTCATCTAAAGATAAATGAAAAAATCAGTTGTTTTTGAAGTTGATTTCCCCCCGTTTTAATAACAGTTCAAATTAGTAGTGCATAGTTACTGTAGTCTGTCTTGTCTCACATATTCCTCATCTGATGTTAATAGTGTAATAAATAATAGATTAAATCAAGATGATAAATGAATATTTTTCTTATAGAATAGAGGACTGAGATCCTTACTGAGATTTCAATTTTTCCCATGTTGGCATCCTCTAGTATTAAAAATAGCGGTGTTCCAACACATTTAACTATGTGACTATGTGGCATTCTAATTTAATGTGAATAATTTAATATTCATACATACTAGTTATTTATTGAATTTAATATTCTGCCTTTATTAGTTTTATAAATAACACAATACGGTGAACATATCTAATACTCCTTCCTCCTGTTTTCTTCACAAGAGCAACCCTGTGAGAGGTGGATTAGGTCTGAGAAAGAAGGACTGGCCCAAAGTCACCCAGCCAGCTTTCATGGCTAAGGTGGAACTATAACTCAGATGCCTCCCACTTTCCAGCCTGGTTGATTAGTTAACAACTATCAATCTCAGCTGATATCAGAGTAAATATCTAAAAAGTATCCTGCTCTGATTGGAAGAGGATAATTTGTGAACCAACTTCATTAAGCAGTATAAAAATACTGTGAGTCAATACTGTGTTTCATGAGAGACTTCTCTTTATACTAATAGAAAATCAACTAAGGATGTTTTGAGTGTTGGTTCCGATAGTGAGCACTCAGTTGTTGCCATTTTGAATTGTTGAATTACAGTGCATCATATTTTATTGACTTGACTTATCCCCTTAGGAAGAAAGGAAACGGCTGAAAAATGCAGTCATTATACAGTCCTTTGTTCGGGGATACAGGGACAGAAAACACCAAGTAAGCCTTTTTCATGATTAATTTCTTTGAATATTTTTGATATTGTGCAGTAGATTATATTATAATAAATTAAGTTAAATAGTTCTCACAATTGTTATTCTACCATTCTACCTGTTAACACTGGAGGTTTTTTCCCCCAGATTACGCAGTCAGTCTTTATGCAGTTCAGAATTAAATTACACTCTGTTTACATAATTTTAATATTTAATATAATTATATGATATAATTTATTATATTAATAAATTAGGAGAGAGTGAATGAGCACAGTAGTTCTTGTCTAATTTCCATTACTATTTTTCAAGAAACAAGACGGTCTTTTTCATCTTTGAGCTTCTGTACAGGATGTGGAATCTAGACTTATGCATTATAGATAGCAGTTAAGTTTTGGAAATACTTGTAGATGACATTGGTACACAAAAAAAAATTATCCTGTTCTGTTGTGACAAATATATGTGCCCCAGGATAATGTTGCAGGATCCAATCTGGGTTGGTCACCAGGACCAGAGGTTTTGTTTCCTGAGTTGTTTTCAGGCTCATGCTGGGGATGTCAACTTCGTGCTCTGCCAGAAGGTGTACCACATTTTAGTAGAGCACAAGTCTGACATGCTGCAATAAATAGTTTTAACAGAACATCTCTCTGCTACATTCTGGAATCAGAATGTGTCTACCAGAATGGAAGACATCCTGGTAGAGAGAAGTTCCCTGACGATGGCTCCAGCACAGGTCCAAAAACTAAGAAGGCTAAACCTTTAGTGCTAGGGACCGACCTAGATTGGATCCCGCAACATTTCTGTTTTGTCTTGGTCTGCTATGATGGATATATGTAAAGATTGTTCAGTCGTAAAAGAATAAGAGAATTGGAAGATACCTTGGAGTCTTCCAATCCAAGCAGGAGGCCCTGTATGTTTTCAGATAAATGATTGTTCAGTTTCTCTTTAAAAGCCTCCAGTGATGGAGCTCCAACAACTTCTACTGGCAAATTTTTAAGATTAATTGTTCTCACTGTCAGGAAATTCCTCAGTTTTAGATAGCTTCTCTTCTTGGTTAGTTTCCAATCATTGCTTCTTGTTTGAAAATAGTTTGACACCACCACCCCCTTCTGTGGGGAAGCTCTCAAATTTATTTATTTATTTATTTATTCATTCATTCATTCATTCATTCGATTTTTATGCCGTGCTTCTCCTTAGACTCAGGGTGGCTTACAACATGTTAGCAATAGCACTTTTTTAACAGAGCTAGGCTATTGTCCCCACAATCTGGGTCCTCATATTACCCACCTTGGAAGGATGGAAGGCTGAGTCAACCTTGAGCCGGTGATGAGATTGGAACACTGCTGCCATGTTACCTCTAATACTATTTTGTTTACTAGATTAGACATATCCAATTCCTGCAGCCATTCTTCATGAGTTTTAGCCTCTTGTCCCCAAACATCTTTGTTCTGTTCTCTGTACTATTTCCCGTGTCTCCACATAAATGTTGTGATAACCAAAACTAGATGCAGTATTCCAATTGGGGTCTTATCAAGGTATGAAGTGGTTTTAGTTCTATCCCACTGTTAATGCAGCTTGTGGTTGCATTGGCCTTTTTGGCAGCTGCAGCATACTGCTGGCTCATATTTAAGTGATTGTCAACTTGGACTCCAAGATCTCTATACTTGCACAATATTTTTCTTGTATTGCTTTATATCTTTATAAGAGCTCTGGTGGTGCATTGGTTAGAATGCAATACTGCCGGCTATTTCTTCTGTCTGCTGGCTGCCTGCAGTTGAGCAGTTCAGGTCTCACCAGGCTCAAGGTTGACTGAGCTTTCTATCCTTCCGAGGTTGGTAAAATGAGGACCCAGATTGTTGGGGGCAATATGCTAACTCTGTAAACTGCTTAGAGACAGATATAAAACAATATATAAGTCTAAGTGGTGTTGCTATTGTGCAGGAAGATTTGGAGTCTGTCTTTTTAGTTTTTATGACTATCCGAAGCAGAAAACCTTTGAATTCTTATGGACCTAAAAATTAGTGGACCTAAAATGCTGAGCAGCTGGATCTTCATTATTGTAAAAGTCAAGAATCATATTATAATATCACATAATGATTTCCTAGAGAACCTTTGTTCATAGAGAAAACAATACTTGATGGACTTTTGCAAAATGAATATTTTTTTTGTTAATCTCAGTATGGTAAAATGAGAAAGCAAGTTCCTATCACAATAATTTTCCACAAATTGATTTTATTGTAAGTTCTTTTTGACATATGAGTATTTTCTTTAATACATAGTCAGCTTTTATGCTTGTGTATGGGATTTGGATGAATTGTGTCCATTCTAGGATTGATTAAAGGACAATAGTGCTACCCAGCCATTGCAGATTATATATGTTTGATGCCATTATCCAAATATCCCCAAATTTTTATTGATATTCATAGCATTGAAGCCAAGGTACAAAAAATAAATAATATGGAAGTTGACATTCTTATATTCATAAGAATTTAATCATTTGTAAATGAAGTTTGCAGTTGTTGAAATGTTGCCTGTAATGACTAAAAGATTACATTAGCTTTACTTTTATTTTTCAATTTTAAGTATGCTCTTCAGAGGAGTGAATTTGATCGCTATGCTAATTTAACACAATCTGGAGGAAGTTGCTCCTCTGCCATTGGAGCAAACCTGACTCTCTTAGTTCGCCAGCTTCTGTTTTTCTATAGATGTAATGAAGACTCCAAACGTTTGGTAAGTAGTTCATTTTGTTTTCAGGTTTTTGGGGATGTAATCTCATTTTTAATTATTTTAGGTGTCCAGTAAAACATAAATAACTTCTTGTCTGTTTGACTAAGAAAAGAGTTAGACTTTGGGAAGGCAATTTTTCTGTTGCTGAGAGCTTGGCATAATGATTAGAGAAATAAGAAACTGAGGGACACAGAGAGTGTGGAGGGGTATGCCTCACTATTGGCAGAGTTGGTCCCCCCCACCCTTTTTTGAGCTTAGATTAGGAAAGTGATCCTGTTTTAAAGTTTTTGTGCTCCTGATTTGGAGCGATTAAAGTTTGAGAAAATTAAAACCCAGGTCTAGATTTGCACAAACACCTTTACATCTTGTACAAATAAGCTTTTCCTCATCCCCACACCTATACTTTCTTGTTTTGTATATAAAATCATCATTATCCCTTTTGTGGATAGAGATTGGGCTTCCTCTATTTGTTTGGTTTTATTTTTGCTTTAAAAAATAGTGTACCATGATAATTTTAAAACACTTGACATTTCATCTTAGATGAAATTGATTTTCTAATCCAGTTATTCAGATGTAGGTTTGGTTTTGGCTTGTTAGATATTATTTGTTCGGAAAAAGATGGGACACCACCTTTTCATTTTCCTGGATTTCTCAGTAGCATTAGATAAAATATGCTTTGATATTCTCCTGGAGTGATTGCCCCAGCTATCTATGGATTTTATTTTTTTTTTAAATTGATTGGTCATCTCCAGAAGGTGGCACTTAAAGATTTATGCTGACTCATGATGTTTATGCTGTGAAGTTTCCCAAGATTCTCTTGTTCTTCTTGTGCCAGTGATAATGAACCTTTTGGTTCATTTGGGGCCTGACTTGTTAAAAATCCAGAAAACGCCTAACTTGTCTCTACTGGCATGACACGCACTGCCCTCTCCTTCCCTTGCCATGACGAAAGAGGTCTTTCTGGACCTCCTCCTTGGGAGTCACACCAGAAGGGCCTGCTCTTGCAGAGTTTCTGGAGCCTCAGAAAATACTACGAGAATGCATACAGGATTTTCGGGTGCTTCAGAAAGCTCTGCACAAGCTCCATATAGGTAACAATTCATTTAGTGACCATTTGAAGTTACAGTGCACTGAAAAAAAGGGAGTTATAATGGTTTTCTCACACTTATGCCATTGCAGCATTCCTGTGTTCATGTAATCAAATTTTTAGATTTGCAACTGGAATGTATTTATGATGGTGTCAGTCCTGGAGTCATGTGATAATCTTTTGTGACTTTCAGACAAGCAAGGCCAATGGGGAAACGAAATTTACTTAACCATGTAACTGATTAATTGCAGTGATTTAGTTAAAAACCATGGCGAGAATGATGATAAAACGGGGAGAAACTCAATAACTGTATTGCTCAGCAATAAAAATTTGGGACTAAATTGTCATAAGTTGAGACTATCTGTACTTAATAATGAGAAACAATATGTGCAATAGCAAAGGATTTTGGATTTTCAAAATTGCCTATAATTACCCCTACCATGCCTGTGCTAATAAAACATCTGTCATTATCCAGTTTTTCATTATTTCTATTAAATATAAAAAAGTTTGTTTACTAGTTTTGTTCTGACCAAGTAGAAGTAGCTTAGAATTTAGGGAAACAAGTTCATGTAATGTCCATGCTTTTAATATATAATTTTATTAATTGCAGTTAGAATTTTATAAGTCTAAATTACATGTTAAAGTACATGGTGGGTAAATTATTTATCTTTGTATTTTTAACACACTGAAATTTAGAGTAAGAATGGAAGATTAGAAGATTTCAACCACATTGTGATTAAAATTTTGTCCTTGTTTTATTTTCTTTTGCATGATGCAAAAATAGCAATGTTGCAAGGTTTTTAAAAAGAAACATTTTGAATTTTTAGAGCTGTGGATTTTTTCCTTTCCAGATATGGATATGCCAAAATTTGATTAAACAAAATTCTCAATTTGTGAAGCAGCTTGATGGTCCTGACAGATTTACATGCTTATATCAGATAAAAAGGTTGTTGGGCCTCTGTTGCAGGTAAACAAAGAAATGAAGATAGCTTACTGTAAATTTATATATGTTCCACGAATTTGGTTTATAATATGACACATGTGGCTAATTTGATATGTCATAGGTGTATCATAGAATGGCTTATGTTTTAGGATTCCCTATTCTTTAGATAATTTATGGTGCTAATTTATTACTAGCATGAAGGAAATTCTTACAATTCACTATTGTCCAGCTGTGCTGTAGAAATTAGTTTTCATTGATTTCATTTCACGTTTCCTTCAGAAATTGGATATGAAAATGCATTTTATGATATATAAGAATTACTATAAAGGAAACAATGCTGCAATTTGTAAAATAGCTTTCCTGTTACAGATTGCTACAAACCTGCAATGATGACAGTCTGAATGTTGCACTTCCTATGAGGATGCTTGAAGTATTTTCATCTGAGAATACCTATTTGCCTGTTTTACAAGATGCTAACAATGTTGCATCAATAATTGAACAAATCTTGCACTACGTGATTCAAAATGGTATGTATAGTGATTAGCTTTTAGATCTATATTGAATGTTGAACTATATATTCATTGGAGGTACTTCGTAATAATTGCGACTAGTATATAGCAATTAAATGAATCACATTCTGTCATTTCATGCACTATTTCTAAATTAAGTACTGCATGTTTTAATAATCATTGTATAATGAAATATTCTGAACTTCCTGGTCTTTTATAACTAGCTTTCATTTTTAAAAACTCTTAATTTTTTTAAAAAAAATAAATTTTCACTATGATTGGTGCTACATTCTTAATTATACTCTATATCTAGTGAGTATGGCTCAATTAACTGTCAAATAAGGCTTATAAACTCTCTGGCTATTATTTTGCTCTGATCTTGAGCCGTGAATCCTACCTTATTACTGTATTTTTTGGAATATAAGATGCATCTTTCTCCCCTAAAAGAGGCGGAAAATTTGGGTGTGTCTTATACTCCTAATGTAACTTTTATTATTACAGTGGTACCTTAAGATACGAACCCCTCGTCTTACGAACAACTCGTGATACGAACCCGGGGTTCAGCAAAATTTTGCCTCTTCTTACGAACTTTTTTCGAGTTACGAACCTGGGTTCGGAGACTGCTGGGAAGCCGCGCGGCTGTTTTAAAAGGTGGCAGCGGGGCTTCCCAGAAGCCTCCCGAACGCCGGTTCGTAACTCGAACAAAGTTCGTAAGAAGAGGCAAAATTTTGCTGAACCCTGGGTTCGGTTCGGGAGGTTGCTGGGAAGCCCCCCAGGCCGGCTGCGACCTTTTAAAACACCCGCACCGCTTCGCAGCTGTCTCCCGGAGCCGAACGCGGAAGTTCGGCTTTGCTGTTCAGCTTCAGGAGACAGATGGGAAGCGGCGCGGGTGTTTTAAAAGGTCGCAGCCGGCCTGGGGGGCTTGCCAGCACCCCTTCGCACCTGGGTTCGGGGGGGTGCTGGCAAGCCCCCCAGGCCGGCTTTGACCTTTTAAAACACCCGCGCCGCTTCCCATGTGTCTCCTGGAGCCGAACGCTAAGAAAGCCCCGCCGGAGCGAGCAAGCGAGAGAGAGGGAGCTCGGAAACGACAGCTTTCACCCTCCCCCGGGAAGGCGAGGTTTGAAGGCGTGGAGGAGACGAGCTCCGGTTCTCGTTGGAGAGACCTCTTGTCAAAGTCTCTGGCTTTCGGACGCGTTGGGCGTTTGTTTGCATCACGTGATTGACCGGGTGAAACAAAAGATCTAAAAATCCCTTGTCTCCCTAACCCGGATTGAATATCGGTACCCCAGGCCGGCTGCGACCTTTTAAAACAGCCGGAAAGCCGTTTTTTTTTTGGGGGGGGGGGTTGGTTGCACGGATTAATTGACTTTACATTGTTTCCTATGGGAAACAATGTTTCGTCTTACGAACCTTTCGTCTTACAAACCTCCTCCTTGCACCAATTAAGTTCGTATCATGAGGTATTACTATATTATTTTTTTTAGCTTTTTTTCAGCCCTAACGCGTGTGACACTATCTTTGCTTTGCTAGCTAAGCGATCTTCCCTTTGCCTGCTTTTTTCACAGCTGCTCCCTCCAACAATCAGCTGGGCTTCTGGGCTTTAGAAGTCTTTTTTCAGTCCTAACGTCAGTGAAGAGATCTTCCCTGAGTTGCTAGCAAGCGATTTCCCCTTTGGCTGCTTTTCTCATTGTTTCTCTCTCTGAAGAGAGAGAGAGAGAGAGAAATGAAGTGTTTTAGAAACTGTTTTTTATCCCCAACCCGGGGATAAAAAGCTAGCACGCATGCTCAAAATATGCTGAACTAATGTACTGAAGCTGACCGGACTAAGGACTAGGCAGATTATTTTTTTCCCATTTTCCTCCCCCAAAACTAAGGTGCGTCTTATACTCCAAAAATATGGTAATTGCTTTACTGTGCTTACTGCAATAGTAATGCTGCAAATACTGCAGTTACCCCATTGAAATGTATTGAATGGCTTAACATTACTTTAAAATAAATCGGCAGAAATGTTTTGATACTGCCTTTATTAAGTTGTCCTTTTCTTTTAGGATACTACAGATCTCTTTATCTCCTAATAAATAACAAGCTTCCATCAAGTATTGAGTATTCTGATGTCTCTCGGGTTCCTATTGCAAAAATATTTTTAGAGAATGTTCTGAAGCCATTGCACTTTAATTATAGTTCCTGTCCTGAAGTTGCTAGGTGAGGATTTTATGTTATGGGAGCAAACTAGTTTAATATTTCTGCATATTGTCATAATACAAGAAAAGCAATGATACTTCAATGGAGCAAGCATAGGAAGTCTTGTGGAATAAGTAGTTCAGATTT
This sequence comes from Erythrolamprus reginae, assembly GCF_031021105.1. Classification (NCBI taxonomy): domain Eukaryota; kingdom Metazoa; phylum Chordata; class Lepidosauria; order Squamata; family Dipsadidae; genus Erythrolamprus; species Erythrolamprus reginae. The sequence continues at coordinate 12,206,106 of NC_091963.1, forward strand.
TTTGAATAAGATTTTGATTTTATTGCTTGGTTGTGGATTCATTAAAGCAGATATTCAGAATACTTTGGAGGCATAACATAGTACAGTGTATAGAATTAATTTAAAAACTGTCCACTGTTAATACTAAAACACATGCCGAGAGCTGTAAATTCATTATATTGCAAATAACCCGAAAGGTTGCTAAATTTTAATGGCAATTGTTTTAAGAGGATATGAGTCTAGTGCTGGAATAAATAACTTGGGACATATATTGTACTTGATTAAGTATTCTTAAATCTTTTTGTTTTATTTTATTTTGCATTTGTTAATATTCCTTATCTTTTTTGTTTCTTTTATAATAGTTATGGCATGTAGATAGATTTAAAACTGCCCAGAGCTGTTGGGAGCTTAGGCAGAATGAAAGTTTAATTAAATCATTTTTAGTAGTATTTCTTTATCCTTGTTTTTATTTTATACTGATTATGGTCTTTGGATCATTAATGCAGCCAGTCCTCAATTTACAACTGCAATTGAGTCCAAATAATCTGTTTCCCCATTGATTTTGTTTGTCAGAAGGTCTCAAAATGACTTTGGGACACTGCAACCATCATAAATAGGAGTCAGTCTTCAAGCATCTGAGCTTTGACCTTATGACCATGGAAATGCTGTAATGGTCGCAAGTGTGAAAAACAGGCATAACTTAGTGCCATTATAATTTTGAAATGTCATTAAATAAATGGTTGTAAGCTGAGGATTACCCGAATAAAATTGATCATAAAGCCAGCTGACGTTTCATAAATTATTAGAGACTTAGCCTTGTGCCTAGGACTGTGTGTTCAGAGACTGTTGTCATCTGCAATAGTATTTTCATTTTTCATGTTTTTTATTTAGAAAGTAGTTTTAAAATACTTTAGAAAGTATTACCGACTGAAAGAGTAGTGAATGCTTTGAGAAACTTCCAGCAGAGATAGTGGGTCCGTCTTCAGTTTAAACATGCTTGAGATGAATACATGTCCATCATCTGAAAAAATAAAAAAAAACCCAAAAAAACCCTACAATTAATTAATTAAACAAACAAACAAACAAACAAACAAACCAATCAATGGAAAACAAAAAATCTCAAAGAGCAGGCTCTAAAATACCATTAGGTCTTTTTCTGCCATTAGTTTATTATGTTTCTGTTTTATTTTTAATTTTGTTCACCACCCAGAGTCACTCGTTGAAATGGGTTGGTGACATTGAGTGATTGATTGAATGAAGGTAGGAGTGGTTTAAAGCTGCCCAAAAGTATTGAGTGCTGAGCAGCTTGCAATTAAAAATATTAATTAATTATTATTATTATTAAATACATATTATTTCTCTCCTGCAGGCAACAGGTGTTTGCTGCTTTTACAGAAGAGTTCCTGGCAGCACCTTTTACAGACCAGATATTCCATTTCATCATTCCAGCACTTGTGGATGGAGAAACCGGTTTTCCCTACGAAATCTTTCTGAATGCACTATTATTCACAGAAAGTGGTCATTTGAGGGAAAGAGAGAGAGCTCCTTGGCTTTTTTATTTTGTTCTAATAGCTGGAGAAACTTACTTAGGTATGTAAAACATAGTCTTAATCCATTTCAAGTAGATTCTCTAAAGCTAAACTTCCCAAATTTAGTTAATTTTAAGACAGCCATGAATTCTGAGAGTTTGAAGTCAGCACATCTTAAAGTTGCCAAAATTGGGAAACCTGGTTTGTAACAAGCAGTCATTCGAAATGGCACTCCACTTACCACCCCGTAATTCTTACAAGCCACAATGCCATTGCAGCTGTTAGAAGAAACGAGAACTTTCCTGGAATTTTCCTGCAGTGTTCTGACCATGTACATGCTGAGATGATGAGACTATGCTTATTTTTAAGTGATTTTCTTCAGTATTTGTGTATTCTTCAGAATGGGCTTAATTATGTTTTTCTTCTTAGGTTCTCTTTCAGAAGAAGGGTTGCTTGTGTATTTGCGGGTGCTCCAGTCATTTCTTTCTCGGTTACCTGTCTCAACGTCAGGTACAGATTGTCAGGACTCAGCAAGTGACTCTGAAGACGAAGAAATTAGTAAGATGTCATCCATGCCCGTAAGCTCCTTATTTCCTGTTTTAGATAATATAAAAATCTCTGTAGGCCTCTTTCTTCCCAAAACAATGCATAGAAGAAGTGAGAGATAAATTAATAATGATAAAAAGATTATGGTGTCAGGATAGATTCCTCAGAAATGCTTTGTTAAGTCACCGTGTCGATGTAAAATAAAGCCTTTGATATCCATCAAAGGCTTTATTTGGAAGAATATTGCCCAGTATTTGCTTGAATGCTAAAATAGTAACTACAAGAGTAGACATAGGTACACACTAGTTTCATGGGTCTTTATACTGATGCTTCAGAAAGATTCTAGTATAAAGGCAGGAATGTACTGTATAGATGAAGGAAATTTAGGGCCTTAAGTTTAAAGGCCCTTTGAAGTTATAGGTCTTTACTTTCAGTTAATTCCAGCTACATTCTCTGCAGTATTTTCAGAAGTAGCTCTTCATTTGATACCATGCAGCGGCCCGGGAAGTAAATAGGAGCTAAATAACATTGGCTATATCAAATTGGTTTCACAGCTGCCTCTGGTGGAAAAAATGGTAATGGCAGTCACAATTATTTAGTGAGATAAAAAGAAAAGGCGTACAGTGGTACCTCTACTTATGAACTTAATTTGTTCCTTGATCAGGTTCTTAAGTAGAAAAGTTTGTAACAAGCAGCAATTTTTCCCATAGGAATCAATGTAAAAGCAAATAATGCATGCGATTGGGGAAAGCAATTTAAAATGTAACCACCCCCTTATTTAATTTCACAGGGTGATGGAAGAATATCAGTCCAATATATAACTGAAGAGTGTCTTTCAAAGCTGGACACGAAGCAACAGACAAATACTCTGCTAAACATGGTTTGGAGAGATTCAGCTAGTGAAGAAGTCTTCACTCTGATGGCTTCCATTTGCCATACATTGATGGTGCAGCATCGAATGATGGTGCCAAAAGTCAGGCAAGTGTAAAAAGATACATGAGTTCATGTACCTAATTTATTACACAGAGGATGATTTTGATTCACTCTTCCATGTGTCTGTAGCAGTACTTCTTAATCTATTTTGTGATAAGGTGTTAATCAAGTGTATTGATTCATGATAGTGTAGAAAGTATAGAACTCTAAAATATTGAAGACTGATAAATATGCCACTACTTTGTCTTCAGAAATACAATTATATTTTAAACCTTCTAAAACATGAACAGTGGTAAATGAAAAGTTAATGCATTCAATAATACAACATCACGATTGATTGATTGAATGAATGAATGTATACAGCCTTCTCTCCAAAGGCAGTTCCGAGCAATGCTCAACAAAACAGTCAATATAGAACAGATAAAAATATTTTGAAAGTCTGAAATAAATAACATTGCTATCCCTTACCCTACCAATTTTTGAATTTGTGTTGTCATAATAAAAATTTCTTGATTATGTGTGTGATATAAATAATACCTTTTAGTTTTGGAATGCAATGAAGCACTGTGAATTCAAATTACTTTGTAAACAGTAGTGCATAAAGCATCTTGGTACTCTGTTTAACTCATTTCTGTTTATAGCTTTTTGAGGAAGTAAGATATGTGGTAGTCTGATTAGGGTAATTATGTCTTTGTCAAGTAAATGCAATAGAGCAGGATGTGAGATCCGGAGATCATAGCAGAAACCGAATGGCTATGCCTCACTTTATTGCTGATAGTCTATTGCTTTGAGTAGTAATTATGGAATTTAAATGCATCATTGCTTTTACATGAAATTTATTGATGGATTGTGTAAGAAAGTTGATTAGATGTTTCTATGGCTTTAATTGCACATCTGTTACCTCTCCTTCAAGGAGCTATGTTTAAATAGAATAGAATAGAATTCTTTATTGGCCAAGTGTGATTGCACACACAAGGAATTTGTCCTTTCTATATGTTGTCAGTGTACATAAAAGAAAATGATACATTTATCAAGAATCATGAGGTACAACACAATGATTGTCATAGAGGTCAAATAAGCGATGAGGAAACAATCAATAATAATAAAAATCTTAAGGATACAAGCAACAAGTTACAGTCATACAATCATAAGTGACAGGAAATGGGTGATAGGAATGATGAGAAAAAACTAATAGTAATAGTAGTACAGACTTAGTAAATAGTTTGACAGTGTTGAGGGAATTATTTGTTTAGCAGAGTGTTAGCGTTCATGAAAAAACTGTTCTTGTGTCTAGTTTTCTTGGTGTGCAGTGCTCTGTAGCGACATTTTGAGGGTAGGAGTTGAAACAGTTTATGTCCAGGATGCGAGGGGTCTGTAAATATTTTCACTGCCCTCTTTTTGACTCTTGAATCCCGCTGCTCTTTACATAAATATCTTTGGTTGATGTTTCCATGTTTAAAAATGGTTAATTTGAATGTGGCCCTGTTGTAAGTCTCCAGTAACACAGGCTTTCTAAACTGATAATGGCAAGAATTCTGCCAGACTCGAGTTTACATATGGTTCTGGATATATGCTGGCATTCAGTTTCCCATGGAATAAATAAAAGTTATCTCCCACTGTGGTGTTCCACAGTTGTTTTACTCCCCATTTCCTTTCATCGTGTGAAAAACCTAAAATACAATGTTGATGCATCAGTCTATCTGCTTGTTGCTGTTAAGCCAGAATTTCTGGAATGCATGTGTATAGTCTTGAGCAAAGCAAAGCAGTAGCTTTGTTATACCCTGGTCTCAGTCTCTTCCTGAATAAATATTGATTGATTAGCCTCAAAATATATTAAATGTTTAGGGTATCAGTCCAGGATAAAATAGATAAAAGGAAAATACAGCAACAAAATACATATGCAATAAGTACAAACTGTTGTGATTCAGCCTGAGGCTGCTCAGGGACCAGCTGTGTCTCTGCTGGCTCCATGCCCAGAGGAGGATGACAGCGCAGAGGAGGGGGCTGAACAGTCAGACGGGGGAGAGGAGAGTCAGGAATGGGATGAAGGAGAACAGCATGAGAGCCCGGGGGGGGGGGCTCTCCCCAGCCAGTAGCTTGGAGTCATTAGATGATGATGCACAAGCTGTCATTGACATGAGACAGAGACGTTCACAGCAACGAAAGGATCAGTTAAAGAAATATTTTCACCATTGAATTAGAAACAGCTGGGTTTGGGTGTGGTCCTCATCAGCAGGGTTTAAATGGCAGGCAAGGCCTTGAAGCCATGTGGAGTGTTATCAATTGGAGTTGCGGTGACCTGTTTTGATTCTCAGCGTCTCTGATCTTGGCTTGTGGCCTCGCAGTCTGGAAGACTCGTGGGAGGTGTCTGTTTGCTATCTACAGCTTCGTCTTGGCAGCAAGAATCTGGTATTGCTTCATGGACTATTCCCTTCGTGTATATATTTGAAGTTCCAGCTTTTTTCCTGTTACCTGTGTTTTCCTTGAATTATATAAACTGCCTTTGCCTTTTACCAGTGTGTCTGGCTTCTCTTTTTGGGTTGGTATTGGCTTCTGGAGTGACCCAGACAGAACAACAAACAACCAGCATTAACCTTTACAAGATACCCCAATACATTTGATATAACAGATTCTTAGCTATAAACTTAGCGGTTCTGCTCACAATGTATAAATTAGAACCCAAGAGTTAATAGGACAATCTGTGATTCAGATCACACAGTAGGTTGTTCTTTCAGGTAGGGATGTTAACTATCTAAGCCTAAGAAGGGCTTATAGTTGGCAATCAAACAAAATATGAGCAATATCTTCAGACACTACATATACATGTCCCTTTTAATAAATAGAAACAAGAATAGTGCTAACGAGGATTTATGTGATGCTGCTCTTCAAATGCCCATTTGCAACACCTTCTTGAAGCTCTTGGATTACTACTTGCAGTGAGTGACAATCCATTTTAAGTTTGCATTCAAGAGTGCCCCTAATTGCAATCCCTCATTCTATGAAAGTATGGGTAAATGTTGAGATTTACACCTTGATTATTGTGCAACTTCTGAATAATTACATTTCATTTGCTGATTCAGTGGCAATGCATTGCTACTCCTCCATTCCCACTTGAGTGGTAGATAGCTTGATGGAATTTTGGCATTGTAGCTGTAGTATATTAAAAAAATCTACTTCCATGTGTTTGACTTTTATAGTATCTCTGAGGAGCAGTTGTATATCATGTAAACATTTACACCTTGAAAATCATATTTTTAAAAAATGTATCATGAAATAACTCTTTGACATTTAAAAAGTAATAGAAAAATATTTTTAATAGAATGCTTTTTATGTATCGGTTCAGGGTTCCCAGAGGGACATTAGCAGAAAAGCAACGTTCATTTAAAGTTGTATACTGAAGGATTTCACTAACTTATTTAATCTTATGTAATTGCAGTCACATCTGCTCCCTTCTACCTGTGACTCTTTACAGTTTAAAGGAAGTGTCAAAATATTCTGTCCCCCTCTAGTGACCTCTGTTCAGCTGTAGGAGCTGTCTTTGTATTGTATTCTCTTCATTAACTTAAATGGTCTCAGTGGGAAACCAGACCCAATTTATGGCCTACATTGAAGATCTTGCCTTTAAGTAATTAACTTATAGCAATTTCTCGACTAAATAAAGCTTAATGGGTCATTTAATCTCTCCCATTCTACTAGTAATAATTTGACACTTTAAAAAAAGAAAAGAAAAACCAAGCTATAGCAATTTGGGGAAAAAAAATCATAGGGATTTATTTATTTTATTTATTTACTTTATGTATTTGTTTATTTTGCCAGGTTAGCCAGTATGGAGGATTTTCAAAAAAAATGCTTGCTTCACATAAAGAAGCAGCATTATTTGATTTTTAAATGAAAATATATATCATAAAGAAACCCCAAACCTACAAAATGTCCTTTGGTATATACACCACTTGATGTTTATATATACTTTCTCTCCACTTAATTCTTGTAAGATATTTGTAATTATGAATACTTAAATTAGATTATTATTTATTATTATTATTGAAGTTACAAAATATTTGATCCATTGTCAATAATAAAAAAAATAAAAAATATAAATAATACTAAATACATTTTAAATATACCCTTTTCTAAGTGTAATTATAGAAATGAATTATGCTTATGTTTATCAATAATTAGAAATTCCAAAAGAAAAGTATTAGTACCAAAAGTAATGAGCAAAAATACATAAATAGAAAATTTTTAGTTATAAATACATAGTCGTGGAAAGTTTGAGTCTTAAACTAGGAGGATCAGAGTAATATGTGTTCAGATAGAAAGTTTATGTATGCAACCAATGCTGAATTTTGCAAGGAAGATTGGGCATATGCTGTTTTAGAAGAAGATAATTAGAAAATTCAGTATCATCTGGCTATGCTTCATAGATTTTCAAGGTGAAAATCAAGACTTTTGAAAGCAGTACATTTAAAAAATTTCTTTTTCTGTCAGCGGATGTGGTAATATTTATTACACCTAAACCACACACTGCCTATCAATTAGCTGCCTGGTGCAATTTAGTCTTGGATTTGACCTATAAAGCTCTTTATGACTTGGCATCTGGCTGTATTGCGTCTGCTTGCTCAAAGTGGAATTGGCCTGACCCTTTAGTAGGGTCCAGAGAGAATCTGTTTCTCTTTGGGGAGGTAAATTGCTAAAGCCAGAAGACATTGGTTCCCAAAACAAGTACAGTGGTACCTCGAGATACGAGTTTAATTCGTTCCGGACCTGGGCTCTTAAGTCGAGCAGCTCTTATCTCGAACGACTTTTCCCCATAGGAATTAATGTAAATAATTTTAATTGGTTCCAGCCCTCAAAAAACTCACAAAGTTAGTCTAAATTATGCAGAAAGACATGTTTTTAATGAAGAAATGTACATGTACATATAAATGAATAATGAAGTTTCTTTCACTTAACTTGTAAACTTTCTTAAACTTTTAAATTTACATATGTTCAACTTCTCTGCCACCCAATCCTGTAGGACAGAGGTCCCCAACACTTTTTGCACCAGGGACCGGCTTTAAGCGATCAAGAGAGGAATGGGTGAATGAATGGACGGATGGTGGGAAGGAAGGAAGGAAAGAGGGAAGGGACAGGAACAGAGGAAGGAAGCAAGGAAACTTATGAAAGGGGCGAGTAAGAGAGGAATGAGTGAAGGGAGGGAGGGAGGGAAGAAGGTGGGAAGGAGAAAGAAAAGAAGAAATAGAGGAAGGGAAGGTAAAAGAGAGAAAGAAAAAGAGCAAGAAAGAAAGAAAGAAAGAAAGAACGAAAGGGGGAAGGGACAGGAACAGAGGAAGGAAGCAAGGAAACTTATGAAAGGGGAGAGTAAGAGAGGAATGAGTGAAGGGAGGGAGGGAAGAAGGTGGGAAGGAGAAAGAAAAGAAGAAATAGAGGAAGGGAAGGTAAAAGAGAGAAAGAAAAAGAGCAAGAAAGAAAGCTGCAAGCACCCCCCCGAGCCCCCCAGGCCGGCTGCAACCTTTTAAAACACGTGCGCCGCTTCGCAGCTGTCTCCTGAAGCCGAACGCGGAAGTTAGCGTTTGGCTTCAGGAGACAGCTCCTTGGCGCTTGTATCTCGAATTTGGGCTTGTAAGTAGAACAAAAATATCTCTCCCCTCCCAGCTCTTATCTCGAGTTGCTCTTAAGTAGAGCAGCTCTTATGTCGGGGTTCCACTGTATTGGTCTCTTCAATTGTCACCCTGTGGAAAGTAGGCTGCCCCTTCCCAGATTGTGACCAGGTTGGGCTATTTGGTTTATTAATATTGAGTTTTATGCCTAGCATGAATATTTTAAATTGTATTTCTTTATATATTGCATAGTCATATACTGTATTTCAGATTTGTGACTTTTCTAATATTTAGTTTTGGTCTTAGTTTATTTCTTTCATAAGGATATTTGGAAATTAATTTTAATAGGATTAAATGCATAATACTTACAATCACATATCTTTATAAGCATGATTAGAAACAGAAGATACATTTATAATTAAATGTGATAACAATTTCCTATCTTAATTTGGTCCAACTTTTGACTTTTATTATTTTATATCATCAAAAAATAACTTTACAGGTATGATAATATAGCAGTATAAAATTGAATTGATTCTGATGATTTGTGAAACATAAAAAGGCAATGTATCGCTGTTTTTATTATGATGAATAAACACTGCTTTTCCTTTAGTAGAAAAGATTTTCTGTATTGATAAAACTAGTTTGAAAATTCTGGAATATTAACTAATATTAGTGTCTAAGAGTGGTAATCTTTATTTTGAAATAAAAGTTTAGCAAAGATACTTGGTAAAATTTGTACTTTCTCTTTTTCCTTCTAGACTTTTGTACAGTTTAGCTTTTAATGCAAGGTTTTTGAGGCATCTTTGGTGTTTAATCTCAGAAATGAAAACACGGATGATTACTGGGTATGTAATTACTTTATAAATATAGACAATATTCAAATAGAGTAGCATGTACTATATTGACCAGACAGTTCCAAAATTACTCCACAGTAAACGGCTAAAAATGATAATTAATGTTTTTTCTAAAACTGAATATTTCAGTCTAAAAAATAATAATTAGAAAAGTGCAAGATGTTTGAACCTTTGGAATTACACAAACTTAAGATACTGTATGTTCAATTTTGTTATTCTCTTTCTCCCTTTTCTCCTCTTTTAGTTTGTATTTTAATGTTCAACTTTGAAATTTAATAAATATATTATATATTTAAAAGATGTATACTTTAAGAACATTTCCTTCTATGCATGTAAAAAAGAGAAAATGTCTCTTCTATTTTATATACACCACTTGAACATGGTGTGAGTTTGGGGAGGAGGGGCTCTTTATTTTACCCTTAACTGTTCAGGTAATTATTGGAGTACATTTTAAAATCTATTTTAGCAGTGTCACCTGCTTTCAATGGACGGTGGTTAAAGCTCACCTGTCCTGGTAGATGGATAGTAACTATTTGTGAGCGTTCAGTTTTCCTTGAAAATAAAATGAGCGTGCATGTTGAATTCATAGTTTGATTTTGTGTGCTGCTCTGTTCTCTAAATAATATTTCTGTGTTCATTTTAAGGCAGGGATTAAATAATAAAAGTTTTAGATTTTCTCTTGTTTTCCCAGTTATGCTGCCAAGTAGTAACTGTCAAGAGAAAAATACTTTATGAATAGGTCTGTACAGTGTTATTTTATCAGAATTTATTTTAAGTATTTCATTAGCTATAAATATTACTTATTGTTGCACAATAAGTAACATTTAAACTCAAATTGAAAATATAATCTGGCTTCTAAAAGAGTATATGTCAGAAAAAAAAAAATCCAAAATGGGAGGTTAAAAATAATTTATAATCATTTCTTTTCCCATCCAAGCCATAAGTGTAAGTGGATAATGGGGTTATAATTTTTGTTTTTTTGTTAAGGTCTATGGTGCCGCTCCTTCAAGTAATTTCACGTGGCTCCCCAATGTCGTTAGAAGATTCTAGTCGGATCATTCCTCTCTTCTACCTTTTTAGCTCCTTATTTAGTCACTCACTTATTTCTATCCATGATAATGAATTCTTTGGTGACCCTATAGAAGGTAAGGGCATCTTCTGTGGATTTTCTCTCAGAACTCATAATAGCATCATTATAAATATTCATATTAGATGTCCTCCTTCATCTGAAAACAAACTGTTTTTAAATGAAGTTTCTGAATATACACTTTTAGTTAGTTCATATTTTATTGTTTAATTATAAGCATTTGTTTTGTTCTCTTTGCCTTATAATTTTCTAATCTGGAAATGGACACAGATTATAACGTAAAATACAAGGTTTGAAAAGGTCTACAAACAGCTAAGCCATTTAAGGTAGTCCTCTGATTACGATGGCAATTTTAACTGGAATTTCTATGGCTAAGCTGAAGTCACAGCATCATCACATTACTTAGTGGTGGCAACCACTGTAAGCTAGGACCTGAACCTTGGCTGCCATCATTAAGAGAGGACCATGCAAGTTTTTAAGTGAAGATTTCATATGATTGCAACTTCTTCGTTGACTTTGGGGAATGTTGCCATTGCACTCAGTGTGTAATGCAGGTCACTGCCACATCATAATTGTGAACTCTGCACCGAGTACCAGAATTGTGATCATGTGACCATAGTGATACTGTTAACTGCTGGTATTCTAAAGTTATGACCTGAAGACTACCTCCAATTAAATATAGCTTCCTAGAAAACTTTGTTGCTATCTTTCTTTTGGGGTCTCCAGGCAGGCAGAAAATTAAAAAGAGCTATGGATTTTCCGTATTTTGCAAATAGGCTTGTTGTGTAAATCTCAAGGAAATCACAAGATGCAGTTAAATTGCTGTTGAAATCTCTTTGTTAATATGCCAGGCAAAGTTTATTAAATAACATTGGGGCAAAGAATAGATATACAGTGATCCCCCGATTATCGCGAGGGTTCCGTTCCAAGACCCCTCGCGATAATCGATATTTCGGGATGTAGTGGTGCGGAAGTAAAAACACCATCTGCGCATGCGCGCCCCTTTTTCCATGGCCGCACATGCGCAGATGGTGGAGTTTGCGTGTGGGCGGCGGGGAAGACCCTTCGGCCGCCCAACAGCTGATTTGCTCCGCAGCGCGGCAGCAGCGAGGAGCCGAAGATGGGGTTTCCCCGTTGCCCAGGCAACGGGGAAACCCCATCTTCATCTCCTCGCTGCTGCCGCGCTGCGGAGCAGATCAGCTGTTGGGCGGCCGAAGGAACCTTCCCTGGGTCTTTCCGCCGCCCAGGCAACGGGGAAACCCCATCTTCGGCTCCTCGCTGCTGCCGCGCTGCGGAGCAGATCAGCTGTTGGGCGGCCGAAGGAACCTTCCCTGGGTCTTTCCGCCGCCCAGGCAACGGGGAAACCCCATCTTCGGCTCCTCGCTGCTGCCGCGCTACGGAGCAGATCAGCTGTTGGGCGGCCGAAGGAACCTTCCCTGGGTCTTCCCGCCGCCCAGGCAAAGGGGAAACCCCAAGATCGCTTGCCGCTTGCCCGTCACCCGCTTGCCCGTCACCCGCTTGCCCGGCCGCTCGCTTGCCGCTTGCCCGTTCACCCACCCGCCTGGCTGCTCGCTTGCCGCTTGCCCGTCACCCGCTCGCCTAGCCGCTCGCTTGCCGCTTGCCTGTTTGCCCGCCCGCCTGGCTGCTCGCTTGCCGCTTGCCCGTTCGCCCGCCCGCCTGGCTGCTCGCTTGCCCGTTCGCCCGCCCGCCCGGCTGCTCGCTTGCCGCTCGAGAGCAAGAGGGGGAGAGATAGAGAAAGAGAGAGAAGGAAAGAAAGAGATGAGAGAGGGAGGAAGAGAGTGTGAGAGAGGAAGAAGCAAGATAGAGAAAGAGAGAGAGAAAGAAAGATGAGAAAGGAAGGGAGTGACGTCATCGGGTGGAAAAATCGCGATATAGCCTTTCGCAATGATCGGGATCGTGAAACTCGGGGGATCACTGTACATAGATTTTATTATTTCAACAGTAGGGGACAAGCAAGTATATTCTAGATATTTGGACTACAATTTTAATCAAATTCAAGAAGGATGGTTGATATCAAGACATTGTAGGAATTGCAGTTCAAAAAATTGAGAAAGAATATTTGCCTCTACCTATGCATTTGATTTATTAGAATGTAGTTAATTTTTCAATGTAATGTATAGATCCACATGTTTGAACAAACACATTATTGTAAAGTCAAATTATTTTATCATTTGCCTAGAATCACAATCAAGAATTGTTGATCACAATGCTAAACTATAAAGTGGTTGACTTGTTTTTGGATTATTGTGATGAATGAATTCACAGAATGCAAATCAGACCACTGTGGATTGATCAATAAGCTATACTTCTGAAAAATCTTATGTGAGAATTCAAAGAGAACAAGACTGTATCCTTAAGCATGTTTTGTATTTTCTGTAGTTGTAGGTCAAAGACAATCATCAATGATGCCTTTTACATTAGAAGAACTGGTCATATTATCACGCTGTCTTCGCGATGCTTGTTTAGGAATTATTAAATTGGCATATCCAGAAACCAAGCCAGAGGTTCGTGAAGAATATATTGCAGCATTTAGAAGTATTGGAGTCACTACAAATACAGAAATGCAACAATGCATCCAAACAGAACAGAAGAGGTGGATTCAGCTCTTTAAGGTATACATAGTTGATTCATAAAAGAATGAATCAAAAGAACTTCCTATTTTTCCTTCATATTAGATCTACAGTAGTTGAACATTTAAAATTTTATGCAATGTCTTCAACCCTGATTCTGCCATAATTTTCTTCAACTTTGATGCTTTCCTTACGCTTTCCACTCTCAAAATTCTCAGCAGGCTTGCTGGCTGGGAAACTTTGGATGTGGAAAGAGATTATGGTAAAAATATGTTTGTATTTTTTAAAGAATGGATTTTATAAGAAGCTTACATGTCAAAAGAGAATATAAAAATGAATATTACTTTAAGCTCCGATTCAACAGCCGATACTTGATGTGTGTTCAATATGTTGTTGCAGTTTTCAAGATACATTTTGGTCTTTGCAGAATGGATTACAATGTATTTAATGTCTCATGTTTATACATAAGGTATATTTAGATCTGAATATACTATTCTCAGGATAAAACTTTAGAGATGGTTACCTTGCAAAACTTTGTTTTAAGGGGGAATTTACATATGTTCAGATGGCTTCAGGTGAGGTTACATTAGTGATTATCCAAGCTGGCTAATACTTGGTGATCTTCATTTCTTCACAGCATACTTCAGGTCTTTGGACAATTCATTGAGATCCTTTTGGAGCTTTTATATACTGTAATAAATATATTTGTAATTTGGTCTATGGTGTCATGTAAGACATTTGAGCCTTTTTAAACTCCTAAATTGAGGAAGCTTATAGGCAGAATTAACAAGCTGGGCTGCATATTAGAAGATTAATTGTATTTTTCCCATGTCGAGAAGACCTTGGGGAAGGAATGGATAAACCAGTAAGGGATGAGGAATTGCAATTCAATCCTGAGAAGAAATGAGGAAGAACCACAAAATTATCCCAATTTGATTCTGTTTGGTGTACATTGGGGAAGAGAGAAATTCTGATTAATTCTATGATTATAGGCTAGAGCAGAGGTCTTCAAACTTAGCAAATTGAAGCTATGCTGGCTGGAGAATTCTGAGAGTTAAAGTCCACAAGTCTTAAAGTTGCCAAGTTTAAAGATCTCTGGCCTAGAGTAATAAAGTAGGATTCCTGGAATCAGTATGGTATCTATTTCCTGACTGGCCTATTTTGAGCATCTGAAATTACCATTTTCTAAAGATTGTCCATGGTAGCTTAAATAGTTCAAGGGTATTTTTGAATTAGAATTTTCTATAATAATCACTATATATTTATGTAGTTAATTTTTTCCCCAGCCTCCCAGTGATACCCATTAAGGCAGTAGGGTAGCAATTCTGGATATAACTGTTTTATAAAAAAAGTGCTTGACTTGCCATGAAATGTCTGCAGCAAACACTCACAGTCAGCTAAAATTACTCATTAAAGGAGTGGAAGCAGAAGAAATGCATTTTCCAAATTAAATGCTAGATTTACAGTCCGTTTAATACCAGCGACCTCTCGCACACTAATGTTCAGTTCGAGTCATCAGCTGTTCCTTTAGGTCTTTTATCACTGTTTTTGTCAAGCTATCTATTTAATTGAAAGAAGTTAATTGAATGAAAATGATCAACTAAGCTTGTATTAATATTGCTAATGGAACTTTCTTCTTGGCCATGTTTGGAGAAAAATGTCAAGCTAGACTTTAGGAAAGACCCATTAATGCTTGCACTTAACCTGATGGGCTAATTAAGGAATGCTTATTCATTCTACAAGTCTACAATAGCCTCTATCCCACCCATTTTGTCTGATTTTTACAAGACATTTCACTTATGAACAATGAACATTATGGACATTAGTAGCAATGAGAGTAGCTGATAATGTTTTGATGGTGTTGAATATTGTATAAAAGCAGGGCAAGATACCATGGAGATGTAATAAAAGATTGCAATTTTAATTACTTATCCATTTGTTATCTAGTGAAGTTTACAATCTCTGAATATGGATCCAGTATGCTTGCATATTACAGAAATGTGAAATGCTCTGGTGTTATGCCAGTATTTCTCAAGCTGGTGGCCTCCAAAGGTATTGGCCCAATGGCCCATGATGGCTGGGAATTTTGTAAACTTAAATCCAAAGTTTCTGCTATAAACAGAGTTTGTACTGTGCTTTTTCATCCAACAAGCTTACTATGTTGAAATCTACAAGATGAGCTGTACTTACTTAGAATATTACTAGTAATTGATCAAATCTGAAAAAGTCCATGAGGGAATGTAGAGTTGTAGAGTCAGTAAATATAAAACAGAAATTAGCAAGTATGTGTGTGTTTGTGTAATTGTTTTGTTTTGTATGCATTTTTATATTTAAAAAAATGGAGCTGTGCAAGATTTGTCTCAAAAGATATTCTTTAGTAGCATCAATATTCTCCATAGTGGGTGGAGCTAACCTCCAAGAATGGGATGACACTGACTAAGCCAATGAGGACTGTCTGAGATTAATATCGTCGTCCTCCTGCCTCAGTTCCTTCTCTTTGACTTAGTCCTCAGCTGAACAGGATGCACACAAAATCATTCCCATTCTTGGAGGATAGATCCACCTGCCAAGGAATTTGTGAGTTCTCCCTAGTCACTTGGTTAAGTGTGGAAAGGCTTCAGCTTTCTCTGCCGTTTTGGCATCTAGCCAAGGGCATCAAATGGGGGTAGGTTGCTCCTCTATCGGCCTCAGGAGATTTGCTTTATTTTACCTGTCTGGCTTGTTGTGGCATAGCGGTCTGGCCATTAGAGGTACTGTAAAAACCTGGATTGTGTCATGGAGCTTTAATGCAACCTTAACCTGCACATATCTGACAAAGACATCTGGGAGGCTCGCTGCCCCATTGACTGTAGCCACTCTTGACCTGAATGTGCTGGCTTTGATACCGGCTGCTATCAAACAAGGCATCTAGACGGGTCTGCAGCAGAAGACCAGGCCAGTGGTTCCTGCCACCCACGTAGCCAGGCCCTCTGATCAGTCTTCTGCCTTTGATTGCACTCACTGCACTGACCGGTCCTACGATTATTGTTCTTCAGACCATTCTGTTGAGGGCCGCTCTGACCTTGGAGAGGGTGAAATAGACCTTGACATCTTTGATGATGAGTACCTTGCCCCAGACCCACCGGCTTCTTCAGGCCTTTTCCTCTTTCAGTCTTTTCAAAACCCTTTATTTAAGGCAAAGAACACTGCCAACAGGGGGTCAACTGCCTCGGGGTTCTCTGAGTGATCATCATCAACTGAGATGATTCCTCCTCTCTTTGTTGAAGTGGTTATCCGCCAGTGGCAGACTTCCGCTTTGGGACTCTTGTCAACCTGCTAGACAAGTATTACTTTAACTTAGCATCTCACCTGGTGGACAGCTCAATGAAGATGTCAACCAGCACACAGCAGCAGTAAAAAAAGCAAATTCCATGCTTGGCGTGATTAGGAAGGGAATTGAAAATAGGTCAGCAAGCGTTGTATTGCCGCTGTACAAATCAATGGTGAGACCACACTTGGAGTACTATGTACAGTTCTAGATGGATATCACACCTCAAGAAGGATATAATGGAACTAGAAAAGGTGCAAAAAAGGGCTACAAGAATGATAAAGGAAATGGAGCACCTCCCTTATGATACCAGGTTACAACGCCTTGGTCTCTTCAGCCTTGAAAGACAGCGTTTAAAGGGTGACTTGATCGAAGTGTATAAAATCATGTATGGGATAGAAAAGGTGGATAGAGAAAAATTCTTTTCTCTATCACACAATACTAGGACGAGGGGGCTCATAGGTAAGAAAGTGAGGACAAATCAAGGGAAATATTTCTTTACCCAGAGGGTCGTTGGTTTATAGAATTCACTTCCAGAAGAGGTCGTGACAGCGATTGATTATTTTAAGATTGTATTTTTGTTCACAGCTATTTTTTAAAATCATAATTGGTTATTACTGGATACATGCTGAAGAGGCCTTCATCCTGAAATGGATAGATAATGACTAAAATGAGGATGATGAATTAATTATTAATTCTGCCAATAGTGTAACGATTTAAAATTGTTGGTATTTCCTTCCCCCCACACAAAGTTTGTCCAATATCTGGGATAGTTGAGGAACATACTTGATTTTTTACCCAAAGTTGCAGATGAAGATTTATTTCTTTATGTTCTAAGATCAATTATGATGGCTAGACATGTGTGATGTTGAAATCCAAGAGATCTGGTGAGAATCTGGTTGAGGAAAAGTGAGCTTCAACCAGATTTCCCAACTGTCAGTCTCTCTTTTTCTCTCATACAAACTTGATGATGATGATGACAAACTTAACATATATGTATCAGATATAAGTATATTGATACAAGTACAAATTCTATTTATATTTGGTTATTGTTTTCTGTCTTGCTGCATAAAAATGCTTCATAATGGCTGTTTTAACCATTTAGGTAATCACCAATTTAGTGAAAATGCTGAAGTCTAGAGATACAAGAAGGAATTTTTGCCCACCAGATCATTGGCTATCATTACAAGAAAACATTAGAGCAGATAAGGTAATATAGAAATTGGTTTTTATTTAAAAAAGAGCTTTTTTTCATATTGAAGTTACATATTTAAACTGTTTTTATATCTTAATGTTGGAATAGATGATTTACTTTTAAGGTTTCACCCCAAGACATTTAACCATCATATTTAATGTACTGGTAGGTTACCCAGCTTTATGTGCCATCAGCCAGACATGTGTGGAGAGTGAGGAGAATGGGAAGGATAGGACCCCTGCAGTCTACTTTGGATGGTAAGAAATGGTTTGTTGTTGAAACTAACCTGTGCAGGAGACAATTGTACTCAATATCAGATTTGGTTGTACATTGCCTGCATTTCCATTTTTTATTTAAATAATGGCCTCTCTCTGAAAAAGAGGCCAACTTTCCTCTAAAAATAACCCATGAAGGTGCTTAAGAATGAAAAAAGGATGCTGTTACAATGATTGCATGAAGACAGGTGCATAACAGTGTCTTTTTTATTTGTTTAGTTCCACTTGACTCCTCATGAGTTAAATACAATTAGTGTGAAAGAGTCACTGACTTGCATGTGACCATGTTACTTGTGTTTTCTCATTTACTTAAATGGCAAGCTCTTTTGTTCCTAAATGCCTTATGTATTGATGACTCAATCCCATATTTCTCTTCAAATAAATAGCTGTTACTGGGGGGCAGTCTGGATAAAATTGACTAATTGGCTAGAATAATTGAACTGCTGAAGTTATGGTGGCTTACCTTTGCTGTACATGCAGTTTCCCCTTTCAAAATGCTTTTAACCCTTAGCGTAATCAATTGCCTATCTTGGCTAATTGAAAATGTTTTCTGAAAATTTATAAAATGCTTGCAAGTTGAAGTACCAAAAATTGCAACTTGCTGAAGTTATCACTCTTGTAAGGTTCATTTTGCAGTGAAGACATCCTTCTGAATACTAATTAAAATTAACTTGTAGGTTTAGAAGTGTAGCGTTTCTTGGGAAAAAAATAAAAGAAACCAGACTATTTTGCAGTATTTTTCTGCAATTTGATTCCAAAGAAAAGTGTATCTTACTTTAGTAACAAATAATACAAAGCTCTTTCAAGAATATTCTCCCACATAATCCTTGAATGTCTTTTTTGGTTATGTAACATTTGTATTTTCAAAATAATTCTTGTTTTGAGAAATTTCAGTTTCAGCTGTGCTTGTGGTTTCACTCTGTTTTTGTTGCTAAATTTTCCTTCATTTTCTTCCCCTCCTTTCCTTTATTTTACATCACCCCCAATGTCTCCAAACTTTGTGAGCAACTTAATAGATATATAGATAGTCCTTTATTTATAACTATTTGTTTAGTGATTCATCAAAATTATAACGATGTTGAAAAAAGTGACTTGTGATCAATCCTTACACTTATGATAGCTACAACATTCCCAACATCACATAATCAAAAGTCATACTTTTGGTAACTGGTTCATGGTTACATCAATTCCAGCATCCCAGGGTCATGTGATCTCCATTCCTAACCCTCCCAGCCAGCAAAAGCAACAGGGAAAGCTGAATTCACTTAATAAATGATGATTCCTTTAACAACTGCTTAACAACTATAATTAACAACTGTGGCAAAAGATGTGAAATTGGGTGCAATTCACTTAACAACTACCTTGCTTAAAAATGGAAATTCTGGTGGTACTTGTGGTTATAAATCAACTTGTAGTAGGATAGATACAACAGGGAGAGAAGGCTGTCTTCCTTGTTGCAGCACCTGCTCTTTGGAATATTTATTTATTTGCTTGTTTGTTTATTAGATTTCTATGCTGTCCTTCTCAGTCGACTCAGACCAGCTTACAACAGAGATAAATACAAAAATACAAATACCGCATGTAGAAATGTAATATTAAAATTCTAAAAATCTTAAAAACCCAAACTATCCCTCGTAGACACCAATGGCTCCTCCTCAGAAAGCTTTGGGAATGGCTATTGGCCTTTTGGGATGGTGCAGTCAGGAAACAGATACCACAAGCGATATTAGACATTATTGACAATGCTAATAAAATCTTGGAAACCTAATCAAATTTCCTCTTCCCCTTCTCTTATACCAAAGAGTATAAGAGAGAAAGCAATTTTTAGCTTCTTCCTCTTGTTTTCTCACTTTCCAAAGTTGAACTTCTATTTACTAATAGTCATTGCATATTTTTTTCAGTCATCTCACTGCTCTTCAGTATTTTCTGTTATGTGGTTTCCTTCTGAACACATAATCTAATTTTTTTATTTTATAGTTTAAAAAAAAATGCTGTAAGCTGCCCAGAATTATATGGGTTTGGGCAGCCTCTAAATTGTATAAATTCATAAATAACAATAAAATAAATAAGAAGAGCCACATTTACCTGTATAACATGAAACTGCAAGTAAACTTTTGAAACCTGGTCGTTCAACCAGTGATTGTGATCCCTGGTTCTCTGGGATGAACTAAGCAACCCTCAAGTGTTTCTCCAATTTTATTTACGCTGTCTAAAGAATTCCAATGTTTAGGCTATCCTAGTATGACTTTAATAAGACTTGTACAGTTAATATTCAATTTTCAACCACGGTTCATTCTAAAATTCTATTGCTGTGCTAAGACAGCTAGAGTTAAGTGACTTTTACCCCGTTGTATGACTTTTCTTCTATAATTGTTAAGTGAATCACTCAATTGTTAAATTTAGAAACACAGATGTTAAAGTGAATCTAGATTTCCTATTGACTGCTTGTCAAAAGGTTTCAAAAGGTGCTCGCATGACCCTAGGACACGAAATATGAACCAGTTTGTCAAGCAACCAAATTTTGATCACATGACCTGCAATGCTGCAATGGTTGCAAGTGTGAAAAATGGCCATGCCACTTTTTTCAATGCTATTGTAATTTTGACCAGACATTAAACAAATGGCTTAAAGTTGAAGAAGGCTACCTGTAATTCAAACTACAGTATATGGAAAATTTCAGCTTGCCCATTCCTGCTCTTTGTAGTACTGTCCTCATCAGTTGAGGAAGAATGGAAAACAGGAAATGGTACCACACAGTAAAGCTAAATTCCGATATTTTTGTTTAAAAGTGGGACTGGATCCAGCCCCTCTCTCTGTGTCCGAGGAGCGACAGCTTGCAATATTGACAGAGCTGCCTTTTGTGGTTCCTTTTGAAGAAAGAGTAAAGGTATTTTATCTTTTTTAAACCTTGCAATTTTTAACAAGTTTTAAATATTTAAATATTTACAAGCTGAAAGTATATTTTTGATAAAGGTGTATATAACATTTCAGAGTGGAAATGCTTTGTGCTGTTTTGAATTTGAAGTGGTGTATTCTTATTTCTATTCTGGTGCTGCCCTTCTGAAATTACTGGTTGAAATTGAAGATATTTTTATGTGGTCAGACCAGCATCTTTCAAATTTAAAGCAACTGTTTCAAATTTTAAATATTTTGAATTTTTGCTTGCCTTTAAAGTCTTGAATTATGTGCATCATGAAAGAAGGCATGCATATGTTTCTTGCCCATAGGAGATTGATTGCAGAACTTTTAGTGAGGATTAAATTTTGCAAGCTCAGCATCCCAGTTCCATGGTGGAGGAGATTAGAATGTTTCTGTATCTAAATATTGAAACTATCCTAAATTAGTTTAATATAATTTTTATGCTTAAAGTGACTGTGATATTGAAATTACATTTGTGTTAGAATCTTAGTTTTTATTCAGTCACAAAGCTAGCTTTTAGAACAAGAAAGATGACACATCACAACAGAGAAACTCAATAAGTCATATTGTCAGTTCATGATCAGATTTTTTTTAAAAAGTATTCCAAACTACAGTTCTTGCACCAAATTGCAAGCAGAATTGTTTTTAATTTATCTTTTATAACATGTAACACCTGTTGATCTAAACACTACCTTTGTGGATAGAGAATTAATGTTGTAATACAAATATACATTGCACCAGCACTGGGTTGGATCTGGTTCTGTGAACCGGAAATGCCGCCAGTGGAAGACTCTTCCCATCCACTTGAGACATTTCTGCACATGTGCAGAAGCATTGTGTTCAAGCAGGAACCGGTAGCAACAGGTTTAGAATCCACTACTACATTGCACTCATTCATATATTGTCTTGCATGCAATTAGAATAAGCCATAAGAGCATTTGCCTTTCATTGGCATGGTAAGAAGTATTTGTAGAAAGTGGTAGTGGGAGATAAAAATGGTGCTAGCAAATGAGAAAGTGATAAATATCAGCCAGTAAAAGGAAGTAGGGAATATTGGCTAATCACAGCCATGAAATGATTTGGTGATTTCCATCTGCAAATCTTCTGAATTAGTTATCTTTTGTTGGGCTTCTGGAATAGTTTGTTCTGCTTTAAAAAAAATCCAGGCCATACCCATAAATTGTTTAACATTTTGTAGTTTAGATTATTGATCCTCATATAAACCAGGTTTTCCTCATAATTTTCATTTAAAAATTAACAGCAAAAACTTCTGTTGATGCTACAGCTTTCAACTAATTAGAAAACTGAATTCTAAAAATTGTGCTGTCAATATGTATCTATACTATAAGGGAAATAGAAGATAGTTTCATGAGAGATATAAATCTCTGTTACTGAAAATGACATTGATAAATGAAGGGGAAATGTGTTGCTTAGTTCATGTGGAAGTATTAGAAGTGGCAAGAGTAATTTTTAAGCTTTTCGTGTGTTAGTTAAGCTTCTTATTGCAAGCTTTTCTACGAAGGCACGTAAAATACTAGTTTATTTATTTGACTTCTATGCTTCTCAATCCTTTGGGACTCAGTTTTAAAAAAATCTTATCACAAATTCCGAATATCCTAGCTCTATGTAATGAAATTGAAATGCTACTCAACTATGTTGCATTGAAAATCCATCCTTAAAAGTCTAATTACTTTCCCTTTCATGACTTACTCCATACAAGATCTTTCAAAGATTGATCTATGCGGACAAGCAGGAAGTACAAGGAGAAGGTCCATTTGTGGATGGAATTAATGTTACCATTAGAAGAAATTATATTTATGAAGATGCATATGACAAACTTTCTCCTGAAAATGGTACGATATTTATAAAATGAAGAAATGATTTATCTTGAGAACTATAAAAAGAACTATAAAAGAAATGATATGTTGTGAAATGTAAAATGTACAACTTTAAGCATTCCATGTGTTTGAGATTTTTTTTTTTTAAAAAGAGATCATAGTTTACAATGATGGAATTATTTCATAGCAACGTTTTAAAGCTTTTCTTTCAGATTATAAAAAAGCTTGTGTATTAATCTTGGATGAGCAGAATATTTATTTATTATAAATTATTACATTCCACCTTTTCATAGAGGAGAGCAAGGTGACATGCATAATGCTCTAACTTCAGATTTTCCATACAACAACAATCTTCTGACGTGACATGGTCCAAGTCAGCTTGATGGTAAACCTGAAATAATCTAGCCATTTCCACATATGAGATAGACTAAAAAATTTTGAGTCCTAGAGGTTTATTGCTATATGTCACCGGCTTTCTACTTTTTGTTATTGAGATTTTCACTATCTGATTTATATGATGTCATTTATCATATCTTTCCCCCCTCCTGAAAAATAATCAAAAAATTTGTGAAATCCGTAGAAAAGTCAGTCATGAAATTAAAAGCTTATTTGAAACCCCCGGGATGCATTAAAATACAGATTGATTTATACCTATATAAGAAAACAGACATGATTGATCTTTTCCTATGTTCTTGAGTAAAAGAGAAAATTTACACTGCATATTTGGGCTACTTTTAAGGCACAGTTAGAAAATATTTCTTGCCATGGTCAGATCTCATATTCTTGGTTGTGTGAACAATAACAATTCTAATAGTTGAACTATTTTCTTTAGAACTTTAGTATAAATTATTTGTAATGGAATGTGAAAATGGCCTTGGAAGATTTGGTGAGGGTGAGGAAGATACGCTTTTCCTTCTGATTTGTGAGAAACAGGCAGAAAAAAGAAATTTAGAAATTATCTTCTGTAATTTATCAGGCAGTATAAAGACAGAATTGGAATTTTGTTCTTTCGAACTTTCAAGGTTGATGTAATTTTTTTTCTCCCTCCATCTTTCAAGGTCACTCTTATATTCTATTACAGTATTTTATATTCTGTGGATGTAAATTCTCATCGAATGTGGGACCCATAATTTCCTGGAAGGATTTTTGATATTTGCCAGACTAAACGTTGGAACAAGTTACTAAAGAAACAACTGAACTATTCTGATATATTAGAAAACATTTGGATAAGAATATTGGCTTAATTTTCCAGATGAAAGGGAGATGACTCTGGAGCAAAAATGTGTGTTATTTTCTTGTGTCAAAACATTTGAATAGATGTACACAGGTTTTAAAAGGTCAGAGGCATTACTGTACAAAAATATGGGCTAAATAAGGGCTAAATAAGAAACATATCAACATAGCAGGAGGATAGATGTAAGTCAAGACCCCTCTGAATAGCCCTTCTGTGATAGTTTCTTAGTAATTTTCTTTGATGTAGCCTCTGCATGTAAATTCTTAGTAAAGAGCATAAATAGAAAACTGGTGATCCAGATATTTAGACTAGAGCTTCCATCAGTCCCATGAGTAATGGTCAGGATTCTTGAAGCTCTAGCCCAGTGTTTCCCAACCTTGACAACTTGAAGATATCTGGACTTCAACTGGGAATTCTGGGAATTGAAGTCCAGATATCTTCAAGTTGCCAAGGTTGGGAAACACTGCTCTAGTCAATAGATGTGGAGGGCCACAAATGGCTGTTCTAGAGAGTTCTGCAGAAAAAGCTACACTGTATGGTTTCAAATCCATATTTCAGGAATGAAATTTTTTGGGTTTTAAATTGTTTTGATTTCAATTATGAATGAGTGGAGTTGAACAATAGCAATATGCAGTTTTCTGCATTGCTGAGAATAGATGGTGTTGGTAGGTAACATTTAAATGCTACTTGATATTGTTTGCACAATCAACTTTACTGTGGATTTGAATGTGTTTATAATTAATGTGGACATAGTTTATTCTATAGCGTTTCTTTTATTTCTTCAGAACCTGATTTGAAAAAACGGATTCGTGTTCATTTACTCAATGCCCATGGTTTAGATGAAGCTGGTATTGATGGGGGTGGAATATTCCGAGAATTTTTGAACGAGCTACTTAAATCAGGATTTAACCCTAACCAGGGTTTTTTTAAGACAACTAATGAAGGATTGCTTTATCCAAATCCTGCTGCACAAATGCTTGTTGGAGGTTCTTATGCACGGCACTATTATTTTCTTGGGCGGATGCTTGGAAAGGTAAATAAATGCATTAATATATAAACTACTTGAATGCCGCAAAAGACACACAGTAGTCAGGTCAACATTTAGTAGAATAATCTGGGTGGCAAAGGCAGGTTTGTATATATTTCTCCTTTTGTTTCAAAAGATATATATTTATATCTTTATCACTGTTAAGGATTATGTCTCAAACAGATTCATAACATTTTGAAACAAGCACAAGGGTAATGCGAAAGAAACAGAAATAACTTTTTTAAGGACTAAGTTATATGCTAGCATTTTATATCCTTTAGTCTGATTTTTCCCTGCTAATTAATGCTCTTTAATAGCATGTGGAATGCTGTGTTACTACCCAAGAAACAAATTGATAAAAAGGTTGTTGATTCTGTGAGAAATGTTTAAAAAGTACAGGTTGTACAACTTGTTTAGCATGTCCAAAGATACTCTCAATGTCTGATAATTTTGTTAGTATTTGAAGCATCAGAGTAAAAGCGAAGAGACCTTGAGTTCTTCTCCCTCCTTAGCCACAAAGTCCAGCTAGGAGATCTTGGGACATTTTCAGTCCTATTATCTCAAGATTCTGTTTATTCATTTATTTCTATTTCTGTTGTATTTACAGTAAAATGGTGCATATCACAAAGCCACACAAGGATATAACAAAAAGTAATGCAGAGAACACCATCTGTGAATCAGAAAAAAGTAACTGCAGTACAGCTTAGCAAAAAAGTGCATTTTTAAACCTTTTTATTTTAATTAATATAAAAATACTATATATAATATTTTATACTAATATAAAAATAAAAACAAGAACTGTAAAACAGGTACTTTAAAATCAAAATTTTACTGATAAAAAGTATGGATTTTTGTAACCGTATTTTTACATTAATTGATATAAAAATATGGTTACAAAAATCCATACTTTTTATCAGTAAAATTTTGATTTAAAAGTACCTGTTTTACAGTTCTTGTTACTCTGTTCATTTAGTGTACTATTTAAAATACTGTATTGTGAACCTTGCAGGAGGGAACCCATATTGGTCTGTGGTAGCAAAATATAGAAAGTATTTTGTATCAACTTATTCCAACTAATATGTTTTATTCGTTTTTATGTTGTCTATTTTGTGTTTTATTTGTTTGAATCATATAAGTGTGAAATAGGCCTCTATATTAATCAAATAAAAATAACCATGGTTCTTACATCAGTGTAACTAAAATACAATTCAGGTGCACATTCTCACATCTCTATAAAGTGATTGGGAGAGGTGAAAAATAGGAGAGGGGCATACTTCCATACTTTGTAAATACGTTCATGCAGAATCAAGGACATTTGCCTTGTTGCTATCTTTTTAAACAAAAAAACCCTGTGTCTGATTGAGATAAACTGAATCACCACGTTAAACCTTAACATGAAAAGAACTTTTGATCACTCAGAAGGTAAGAAAGTTTTGCAGTGTGTAATCTGTGTTTATATAGAGTCAGGATGATGGTGTTATCTAAAAATTAGCTATATCCAAGTGCAGAAACATCTATTAAGTGGCATTCAGCAAGAAGATAAGGCACGGTCCTATTGTTCAACCAGACCTTATTTTTCAGCCTCTGTCCAAATTGCACCTTAAGTGAATAGTTATTCATCCATTTATAAAAATGGATGAATAGCATCCATTTACAAGCTATTTCTAAGGTGATTTGGTGATAAAAGTCCTTGTGTGAATAAATGGCCCATGTTATAAAAGAAATTGCCAGATGAAAGCAGTGGTATAAACCAAAAGAACTGTTTTTACAGCTACAGTGTCACTGGAAACAGAATATATTAAAATGGAATAATTTATATACAGGTGAAACTCGAAAAATTAGAATATCGTGCAAAAGTTCATTTATTTCAATAATGCAATTTAAAAGGTGAAATGTAATATATGAGAGAAACTCCTTACATCAAGGCAAGATAGTTCAAGCCATGATTTGTCATAATTGGGATGATTATGGGGTACAGCTCATCAAAATCCCAAATCCACAATTAGAGAAAAATAGAATATTACACTGTGCCAGAGAGAGAAACCCAGGGGGAATGGCAGGAAACTGGCCGGGCCTTCGTGCAGCTCTCAAATTTCCTGGGAAATTTTTCTGGGCTCGGGTTGTTAAATAGAAAATGGTTCTTAAGAATTCTTGAACACCTGGGTCTTACCTAGAAAAATTCTGTAAAAAATGTAATTATGTTTTGTTTCACTTGTTTACTAAACAGAAGAAATATTTGTGTAACCTACATAAATAACTTCTGATTCACCACACTATTTTGTAAATATTCAGAAGATTCTAATTTCAGATTCTAATATTCAGGAGGGAGAAAACTCAATAATATGCAATGCCTTTTAATTAACTCTAATTGAAATTTATTTATTTATTTAAATTCAACTAATACTTTTCCAGATGGTGGATTCTTTCATATAACCAATTATCTTTTCATTACAAATGACTAAACTTAGTATCAGCATTTGTAAGTATGTGTCCAGCATTAAAACACTGCTAAAAGTGTGGTATTTTAACACTAAATCTTTGAGAATGAAAAGATTCTATTGATTGATTGTGATATTTATTGGGTCATAATGTATTTAAATTTTCTTTAATGCATATGTTAGCGATTGTTTACTGTGATAAAGTGCAGAAAGGTCTCTGTGAGCAATTCTGCATGGAAAGAATTACCTCATGTCAATGGTCACTTCTCAATTAAAAGTTCCATTAGCAGATGATTCCAGCTTCTGGTTTGTGTACTGATTGCATTTTATAGCTCCTAAATCAGGCTGCCTAGACAGGGAATAAATAAACAGTTAAAGTATGTGGTAATGGCATCCTGATCTTTTTTCTTTTTTTCTTTTTGTCTTTGGAAACACCTAGGTCCATTTAAGCCAATTAAGTTCAGAATATTTACTGAAATAAAAAATTGTGGCGTTTGAACTCTTACTGAAAATGAGTACTTTGCTAATTTGAGAATATTGATTCAGCTTGATACCTGTCTTCACTGTTTAGATTAATGATAGTAACCTTCGCACAGCTTTTTTAAAAAAAACTTGTTTCATAGAGGTATATATTTATTCTGGTAATGTCCTTTCAAGAACTTCTCTAATTCCGCATGAATATAAGAATTCTTCTGCAGAGGTTAATATCTTATCTGTAATAAGCTGTATCACTATAGAGTTGTTATCAATACATCTGATTGTACTGTTCTCTAGAACCAGAATATCTCCGAGACCGCCTCCTGCCGCACGAATCCCAGCGACCGATTAGGTCCCACAGAGTGGGCCTTCTCCGGGTCCCGTCAACTAAACAATGCCGGTTGGCGGGTCCCAGAGGAAGAGCCTTCTCTGTGGCGGCGCCGGCTCTCTGGAACCAACTCCCCCCCCGGAGATTAGAACTGCCCCTACTCTTCCTGCCTTCCGAAAACTCCTTAAGACTCACCTTTGCCGTCAGGCATGGGGAAACTAAACATCTCCCCTGGGCATGTTAATTATACATGGTATGCTTGTGTGTGTGTTTGCTATTACATGGGGTTTTTCTTAAATCGTTAAATATTTTAATTAATTGGATTGTTGTGACTGTTTTTACTTGTTGTGAGCCGCCCCGAGTCTTCGGAGAGGGGCGGCATACAAGTCCAACTAATAAATGAATGAATGAATGAATGAATGAATGAATGAATGAATGAATGAATGAATGAATGAATGAATGAATGAATGAATGAATGAATGAATGAATAAATAAATAAATAAATTAAACAGGGCTATCCAAAGTTCTAAAATAACTTCTATGGGTACCTTCTAGTTGTGCATTTGAGAGGAAACTGAGCTTCTGAATTTGAAGTTATCCTTGTCCAACCTGATCCTTTCCTGATGTATTGGACAATGGGACTCATTTTCCCTTGCTTGTCTGGAGACAATAAATGGAGCAAACAGAAATGGCAAAATAGCTAATATAGGTAGCCCCCAACTTAGGACAAGTCAATGACAATTTAAAATTATGAAAAACTTTCCCAAAGCTACTTTTGACTCACTTTCAGAGTTGTGGAGATACATACACAAGGAAAAATGGATTCAACTAATAATCATGGAATTGACTTAAGGTTGGTCATGAAAGTGGTCATAACTTGAATTTGGCCACATGTTGCATCTGAAATTCCAGTCTCAATTCTGGTCGTAACTCGAGGACTACCTGTAGTTAAGGTTTGTTTTGATTATTATGGAACCATTTTATTATTAGTGTTGAAAAATGTTGAGTGCAATGAAAAAATGGTGAAAAGAGAGCAGGTAATCCTCATCTTACAATAATTTGTTTAGTGACTGTTCGATATTACAAATGCATTAAAAATAATAATGACAGTTTTTCACAGTTACAATAATTGCAGCAATCCCATGGTCGTGT
This sequence comes from Erythrolamprus reginae, assembly GCF_031021105.1. NCBI lineage: Eukaryota > Metazoa > Chordata > Lepidosauria > Squamata > Dipsadidae > Erythrolamprus > Erythrolamprus reginae. The sequence goes on from NC_091963.1 coordinate 12,235,418, forward strand.
GATCAAAATCCAGATGCTTGGCAACTGATTCCCATTTTATGATGGTTGCAGTGATGCAGGGCTATGTGATCACTTTTTGTGACCTTCCGACAAGCAAAGTCAATGTCAGATTCACTTAATGACAAATCAGTCAGATTCACTTAACAACCGTGTTGCTATTTTAACAAATACATTGATTCACTTAACATCTATGGCAAGAAAGGTCGTAAAATGGAGCAAAACTCACAACATTTAGAGTCACTCAGCAGTAGGAGTTTCGGGCTCAATTGTGGTTGTAAATTGAGGACTATCTGTAATATTGCTAATCATAAAAGTAGTCCTTGGCTTATCGCCACAATTAAAGCCTAAACTTTCAGATCTAAGCAAGGCAGTTGTTAAATAAGTCACATCTCATTTTGCAGTTGTTTTGCCACAATTGTTAAGTGAATCAGTGCAGTTGTTAAGTGAATCGTGATTGTTAAGCGAATCTGGCTTCCCCCGTTGACTGCTTGTCAAAAGCTGTTTGGGAACGTCACAGATGATGCTCGCATGACCTCAGGACAATACAATCATCATAAACACATGCCAGTTTTCAAGTGTCAGAATCTTGCGGCTGCTTGAGAACCCATCATAAGTCACTTTTTTCAATGCCATTGTAACTTTAGTCACTAAATGAACGGTTGCAATAGCGATAGCATTTAGACTTATATACTGCTTCACACTGCTTGATAGCCCTCTCTAAGCGGTTTAATCAGCATATTTTCCCCAACAATCTGGGTCCTCATTTTTCCGACCTTGGAAGGATGGAAGGCTGTGTCAATCTTGAGCCTACTGAGATTCAATCTACGAAACTGCTGGCAGCTGGGGATCAGCAGAAATAGCTTGCACTACTGCACTCTAACCACTGCGCCACCGAGGCTCAGTGAAATGGTTGCAAGGCAAAACTACCATATATGGGTAGCCCTCGACTTATTACCACAATTCAGCCCAAAATCTATGTTACTAAATAAAAGAATTTAAGTGAGTATTGTCCCACTTTATGACTTTTCTTGCTATATTTGTTAAGTGAAGCATTTCAATTGTTAGTAACAGTTGTGAAATGAATCTGGTTTTCCCACTGACCTTGCTTGCCAGAAGGTCATAAAATGGGATCACATAAGCCCCGGGCCACTGCAATGGTCATAAACATGAGCCAATTGGCAAGCATCCCAATTTAAATCCGTGACCGTGGGGATGCTGCAACGGTCATAAGTAAGAAAAATTATCATAACTTATTGAATTGTTACTAAATGAACTGTTGTAAATCGAGGACTACCTGTATATATCATAAAAGAAATATAAGGTTATTCTTATTTTCTATTTACATATCTAGTAATTTTTATTTTATGTAAGGCAACAAACCCGTTTTTCTCTTCATGCTAGAAATCAGCATGGAAGATCAGAATTGTATTTGTTTATTTTTTCTTAAATTGATGGTTTTGTTATTTTAAAAACGGTAATGGTTAAAGTGAGCCTAGTGTGAGAAAAACATACTTTTTAACTTTTTGTGTCTCATCCTTTGGGAATGTGAGTAGTTTGCTTTGAAATACAGTATATGTGCACCTTAATATTTGTTATCCAGCAAAGAGATTTTAAAAACAGAATAAGGAACGTTAGCTTTGTTAAATTGAATGTTATGTAGGAGAACTTTTCCTATAATTAGAAAACTTTTTTGTCTTGTCTGGCACAAATACACTATGTTCTTTTGAAATTTTGCAGCTGAAGAGACTCTTTGTAGATAAATTTATCTCCTCTTCTGTGATCTCAGTTTTTATTTTTTTGTTCTCCCGCTCCCTGGTTATATCAAAAAATGTCTTTTTGGTATTCTCTTACGATAATAGAATTTATTTTCATATTTTAAGCGTGCCTAGTATGTAGGAATTAGGGGGCTTTGATCTGTGTTATTTATATAGGATTTAGCTTTCAAAATAAAAATATTTCTCTCACAATTTGTCTCAACTCCTTAAAATTGTGGAATCGGGCTCCCCTTCTCCATCAACTCCTTTCACAAGTGCTTTCTGTCATTAAAAATGATGGATTAAGAGAAAGTACAGTGATACCTTGTCTTACAAACTTAATTGGTTCCGGGATGAAGTTCTTAAGGTGAAAAGTTTGTAAGACGAAACAATGTTTCCCATAGGAATTAATGGAAAAGCAATTAATGTGTGCTAACTAAAATTCACCCTTTTTGCTAGCCAAAGCGCTCGTTTTTGCGCTGCTGGGATTTCCCTGAGGCTCCCCTCCATGGGAAACCTCACCTCCGGACTTCTGTGTTTTTGTGATGTTGCAGGGGAATCCCAGTAGGTGAATCCCAGCATTGCAAAAACGGGCACTTCACTGGCAACGGAAGTCTGGAGGTGGGGTTTCCCAGCGAAGGGAGCATCAGTGAAATCGCAGAATTGCAAAAACACCGAAGTCCTCGAAACCCCACCTCCAGACCTCTGTGTTTTTGTGATGCTGCGATTTCACTGAGGCTCCCCTTGCTGGGAAACCCCACCTCCGGACTTCTGTTGCCAGCAAAGCGCCCGTTTTTGCACTGCTGGGATTGCCCTGCTGGGATTTCCCTGCAGCGTTACAAAAGCATGGAAGTCCGGAGGTGGGGTTTCCCTTGGAGGGGAGCCTCAGGGGAATCCCAGCAGTGCAAAAACGGGTGCTTCGCTGGCAATGGAAGTCCGGAGGCGGGGCATCCCAGTGGCGGCAGTGGGTTTGTAAGGTGAAAATAGTTTGTAAGAAGAAGCAAAAAAATCTTAAACCCCAAGTTTGTATCTCGAAAAGTTTGTATGATGAGGCGCTTGTAAGATGAGGTATCACTGTACAGATAGTCCTTGACTTACAAGAATTCATTTAGTGACAGTACAAGGGCATTGAAAAAAGTTTCTTGCTTGTGACTTTTGCACCACCCTTATGCTCATGTGGTCAAAATTCAGATGCTTGGCCATTGGTTCATATTTATGACCACTGTTGTGCCCCAAGATCATGTGATCCCCATTTGTGACCCTCTAACAAGCAATCAGTGGGTAAATTAGATTCACTTAACAACCGGGATACCAACTTAAAAACTGTAGTGATTTGCTTAATAACTGAGGCAAATGGGGCAAAACTCACTTAACAATATCATTATTATTTTATTATTTATTAGATTTGTATGCCGCTCCTCTTGGAAGAGGATATATATAAATATAAATTTGTAAAGCTTGATTGTGGTGAAAATGTTGGAGGATGTCTTAACCAGGGGTGTCAAACTTTATTGAGCGCCGCATTAAAGTTGAATGGCTGGGGCGGGCGTGGTGGGTATGACTAGTTCAACATCCCACAGCCCTCTGCCAGCAAAAACGGAACCCGTGAGGGCTGCACGCCTTCCTTTTGGGCTTGTTTTCACTGGAGAGGGCTGTAAGAGGCCGTTGCAGCTGAAAATTGAGCTGGGAGGACTGCATTCCATTTTCACTGGCAGAGGCACTGTGTCCTTCGATGTTTCCAAGGTGGCCTCGCAGATCAGATCTAAGCATCCCGGATGCCGGATTTGGCCCTCAGGCCTTGTGATACCCCTGTCTTAAACCAAGATAATCCCAGTCTTCTGGGAGAGGGATAATAGCTTTTCCTTGTAGTGAGCCCCCACCCAAGTTTCTTGATTGAATTGTGTGGTGCATTTTGAAATTCCAAATAGAACCAATGCACAACAATAATGGTGCTTGCTGATTATCGTTGTAAGTCATGATTCTCATAAGGCAGAAGATCACATGATGGACTTGATTTTATGGCTTTTTAAAAAAATGGTCATTAAATGACTGTCCTCTTTGTTTAAGTAATCAACCTGGTCATTAAGTGAAAGCTCTGGTTGTTACCTAAACCCATCATTCGCTAATTTGTTTTTTGCTGGAAACTGGAAATAAATGCTAGTTTTTGGCAAACATGTTGGAAATTGAAGTCACATGATTGCTGGACACTGCAAATGGCCTTAAATGCAAGCTGGTTGCTGAGCACTTAAATTGTGACCGTGTTAGTAGGGGCATCCATGGGAACCTCTTAACCAGGTTGTAAGGACCTTTTGGAGAGTTCGTTAGCTTTAGTAATTCCTCAATCAGTTGCAGATTATATAGATCTTTTTGATAATTTTTTTTAAAAAAGAAAAGAAATGGTGACTCATATCTGTAACTTTCCTATGACTCTCCTGAAATATGCTGTATGAATCCACTGTGGATCTGTGTATAAGCAATCAATTACCATGTGTGCATTCCCGATCTAATGCTGAAAATAAATTGCATTAAAAAGTTTAAATTGTGCCCCTTAGGCAGACAGAAGCTCATTAATGTAGAGCTTCCTTTCAAGTATGTTTTAATTAGAAAAGGGACTGTTTTCAAGGTGTGACTGATTTGGCCAACAAAACTCCAGAAAAGTAGGCAATTTTGCTGTGTGAGCAACCATACCTCCCCATCAGAAAAATATAGAGCTCAAATATAATTAACTTAACAAAGAACGATTGTATGTTAGGAAGGTGCATTTTGCAAAACTTAGCTTTTACACTAATTGGAAAATTAACTATCCATCTTATTGTGTATTTTAAATGTTCGTCTTGCTTTTTAAATATATATTGGAGGAATCTGTCTAAGAAAATCTGTATTTAATTAAATGATAGTCCAGATTCCATAATCCAGGTGGCCTAAAGTGCTTTATATAATTTTTAGATTAAGTTATAAATGTTTGCTATGGAGTTACCTGAAGATTGATGGAGATGCATTTGAAAAGCATTATTTTTTTATTGATTCTTAATGTAGTAAATTACTAAAGTTATTTGGCAGCAAACAGAAATGGCCTGTGATGTTGTTCACATTTATTCTCCTGATAGTACCACAATTTGCATTAATTGCATTGCTAGTGCACTCACTTATATTAAAAGGCTTCTAGTATAATTAATCCTTTTTATTTCAAATCATTTTGGCACAATTTCCAGCAATAAACACTCATAAAAGGTAGACACTTGAGAAATAACAAGCAGGTTGCTTCAATATACCTATTGCTATTTTCTCTTGACATGAAGTTATTGATAGGCTTCTAGGAGCCAGTATTGCATATGGCCTAAGAATTAAGACTCACATGAAAAATGGTAAGTGGATTATTTTGCATAAAAAATAGACAGTTCTTGAATCCCTGTAATTAACCTGTGTTTAAAAAAATACCTTGATTTATGCCTACATTTGTATTTCAGTTGCATACATTATGGAAATTTAATTTATAATCCATTTAGCTGATGTGATCATAGTATTTAGAACTATTATTTATTAAATGCTTCAAAGCTACTTTTCCCAACTTGATTCTCTCAAGAGGAATTCTAATTGCAACTTCCAGAAATTTACAGAACATCTGGAGGGCATCCAATTGGAGAACGCTACTTTAAAAACTTCATTTTGAGATAGCCTAAAAAAAAAGACACAAAAAGGAATTGTATCAAAGTTTGTGTGTGTGTGTGTGTGTGTGTGTGTGTGTATGCGTGTATGTATGTATGTATGTATGTATGTATGTATGTATGTATGTTTACAGTATTTCCCTGAAAATAAGACATGTCCCCATAATAGGGCCAATCATGTTGTGAGCCGCCCTGTCTAAGGAGGAGGGCGGCATAAAAACCAACCAACCAACCAACCAACCAAACAAACAAACAAACAAATAAATAAATAAATCCTTTTCAGAGCATGAGCTGAAATAAGCCCCCCCCCTCACTACTTTCTGGGGAAAGCAGGACATACTGGGAGCTGCTTTTTTTGCGGCGGTCACTCTTTTGGCCAGGAGAGCGAGAGCAAGTGAGAGATGGGTGCACGCACCTGCAGCGGGGTTAGCTCGGCTCCCTCTGGGCTCTGCCTATGGCAATATGAAACATACTCCTGCCTGTGAGGAAGGGGAGGTGAGAATCAATCCTTGCTTCGCCGCCTCCTCGCAGGCAGGATTTGTTTCAAAGCACTGCCTGAGGCAGCCCAGAAGAGCTGCTTGTATTGCAACGAGTGTGTGACACTACAGGATCATGATTCAATGATATCCCACCCTTGTACACTGGAACTTGGGTATATCCCATGCTGGACTCTCCTTCCAGAGGCATGGGAGAAGAACCGTTGAACTTACCTGAACGGTCTTCTCCATGTCCTGGAAGGAGAGTCCAAACCGTCCCATTGAAACATGGACAGTTGTTGCGTTTCAGTTAATGGTTGTGTTAGTTGTTTAATAAATTCTGTTTACCATTTGAATTCGTTTTTTAAAACTGAGGTACTGGGGCAGCAAGGGGGCGGTACCTACTTAATATGTTAATTATATTAATTTAAAACTCAGTCCCTATCAATAAGACTTGAGCTAAATCCCATGCTGGACTCTCCTTCCAGGACATGGAGAAGACCGTTCAGGTAAGTTCAACGGTTCTTCTAATATACATTCTATATTCTAAGAGCCTTCTCTGTGGTGGCCCCAGCCCTCTGGAACCAACTCCCCCCAGAGATTAGAACTGCCCCCACCCTCCTTGCCTTTCGTAAACAACTTAAAACCCACCTCTGCCGCCAGGCATGGGGGAATTGAGATCCTCTTTCCCCCTAGGCCTTTACAATTCTTTGCATGGTATGTATGTATGTATGTTTGGTTTTTATATTAATTGATTTTTAATCATCAATACCAAATTACTATTGTACACTGTTTTATTGTCGCTGTTAGCCGCCCCGAGTCTCTGGAGAGGGGCGGCATACACATCCAATAAATAAATAAATAAATAAATAAATACAGTATACTTAATACAAAGTATATTAATATTTAATGCAAATAATTAAAAACAAAGGCACAGTGTCATTTGTTCTGTTCAGAGTTACATTGAACTTTTATCCATTCTTGTTAGAAAATGGCTAAACGTTCCCCCCCCAATTATTTTAAAACCATAAATAAATACAGTAAAAATTCTTGAGTGAATATGTATAAATTGTAACTAGATGGGTGGGCATTGGATTTGGTATTATGTACTGTACTGTTTTTTATTATTGTTGTGAGCCGCCCCGAGTTTGCGGAGAGGGGCGGCATATAAATCCAATAAACCTAAACCTAAACCATAATATATAAGAAAATGCACTTTTTTGTTGAATTGAGTACGTGTGCACATACACACACACCGCACACACACACCATAATTAAAGCAGATTCAGTTACCATGTTTTCTCAAAAATAAGACCCGGTCTTATATTTTCATGAATCCCGAAATAAGCGCTTTGCCTTAATGCCATGCACTCAAAAGCCTTATTGGGATTTTTATCAGGGGATGTCTTATTTTGGGGGAAACAGGGTACAAAGATCAACATTATAAATACAAATATAGAAATTTATGATACATATTATAGATCTTTTAAATAAATGGAGATAGAATTGAATTAACAGATTAACAGACTTTGAAGGAACCTTGCAGGTCACCTAGTCCAATCCAAGCAGGAGACGCTACATCTGCCTACCTAGGATCCAACTCACAACCTCCTGATTGTCCAAGCTTACACTTTTCTGTTCTTTTGCTCCTTTCTATGAATCACTACAGGTGAATAAAGCATGAAGAACAAACAGGATGGGTTTGCAATTTTTCACAATTTTCATAATGCAGAATTCAACTCCCTTTCGTGTAGGATTGCAACATATAAGAGGACTAAATGCATATACAGTGTTCCCTCGATTTTTGCAGGGGATGCGTTCCGAGACTGCCCTTGAAAGTTGAATTTCCGCGAAGTAGAGATGCGGAAGTAAATACAGTATTTTTGGCTATGAACAGTATCACAAGCCTTCCCTTAACACTTTAAACCCCTAAATTGCAATTTCCCATTCCCTTAGCAACCATTTAGATTATTACTCACCATGTTTCTTTATTAAAGTTTATTAAAAGAAATATTTATTAAAAGTGGATGAAAGTTTGGTGATGACATATGACGTCATCGGGCAGGAAAAACCGTGGTATAGGGGGGGAAACCGCAAAGTATTTTTTAATTAATTTTTTTGAAAAACCGTGGTATAGACTTTTCGCGAAGTTTGAACCCGCGAAAATCGAGGGAACACTGTGCATTTTTGCAATAGTGGTGAATATCTATTGCTCGCTTGGAGAATGAACTTTCACCCCTTATGTGCATTTTTATTGTAAACAGGGTTGAGAATAAAAATGTAATTTTAAATTTAGATTTTCCCCCCCTGCTACATATCCTTAATTTTCTTATACCATGTTATGATTTATCATATTGGGTATACCTGTTTCATTTTGCTGAAAATTGTCTGAATAAAAGTTACCAAAAACTAACTCTACATTTGGGCCATGAGATTTTTAACAGGCATAGGAAATTAATGTATATGTTTCCTGTTCTTCTGATGAATATCAAATGAGTGAGTTTCAATCTCTTTATACTTTTTCAAAGGCTTTATATGAAAATATGCTCGTTGAACTTCCTTTTGCCAGTTTTTTCCTCTCCAAGTTGTTGGGCACAAGTGCTGATGTTGACATTCATCATTTGGCATCTCTGGACCCTGAAATGTACAGAAACCTCCTTTTTCTTAAGAGCTATGAAGGCGATGTAGAAGAACTTGGGCTGAACTTTACTGTGGTAAATAATGATTTGGGAGAGGCACAGGTAAGAAGATATTTTCTCTGTCTCTTTTAGCCAGTTAACTATTAATTTCCCAGCACTATTTGCATTCAGATGCCATGGTGATAAAGCACTGACAAAATAACTGCTGTCTGTGCTATTTGGAATCAAAGCCTACAATTTCTTAGTGTTTTGATGATATTTTTTTTTGCTACAGTGTCAAAAATACAATTTTTTGTCCCTTTTTTTTGAAGACGTGCAATTTACGTGGTCATGTTTTCATTTCAAATTTGAATTCTCTATAACACAGTTTTATGTTTCATGGGCTTGCCCAGGCAATGGACTCAAAACTGATTCAAAAACAAGAGAGAGGGGGCATGGGGAGGGTGGATGAAAAACTTTCAATTGAAATTTGGGTTTATTTATTTTATTTATTTATTTATTAGATTTGTATGCCGCCCCTCTCCGTAGACTCAGGGCGGCTCACAACATACAATAAAACAATTCACAACAAATCTAATAAATTTAAAAAATTGTTTTTAAAAACCCCATTATTAAACCAGACATACACACAGACATACCATACATAAATTGTATAGGCCCGGGAGAGGGGGGAATGCCTCAATTCCCCCATGCCTGACGGCAGAGGTGAGTTTTAAGGAGTTTATGGAAGGCAAGGAGGGTGGGGGAAGTTCTAATCTCCGGGGGGAGCTGGTTCCAGAGAGTAGGGGCCGCCACGGAGAAGGCTCTTCCCCTGAGACCTGCCAGTTCTTCTTTATAGGTGATCTGCTCATTCTACTATTTTTCTGTACTGATACAAAAGACTGCATTAAATGACTCTTAATGTTAAATATTTTATAGCAGGGGTATCAAACTCAATTTCATTGAAGGATGCATCAGGGTTATGTTTGATCTTGGAAGGTCGGAGTGTCATGGACATAAGCATGACCATCTCAATGTAACTCATGTTGTGGGCACCGGTGGTGGCCAAGTGCTAAGGCAGGATTTCCCTGAGATCCTCTCTCCCATTCATTAAATTAATTCCTTCCTTCCTTCCTTCCTTCCTTCCTTCCTTCCTTCCTTCCTTCCTTCCTTCCTTCCTTCCTTCCTTCCTTCCTTCCTTCCTTCCCTCCCTCCCTCCCTCCCTCCCTCCCTCCCCTCCCCCCTCCCTCTCTTTTTCCTTCCCTCTTCATTCTCCTTTCTTCTTCATTCCCCTTTCCTTGTTTTTCCTTCCTTGCTATCTTCCCTTCTCTTTATTTGTCTTTCTACTTTCCCTTTCTCCTTTCCTGTCCCTTGAATGTTCAAATACAAAAAGGGAAACATTCTTCTTTTGTTTGCTTTTAGCTTGTTTTGCTAGCCCTCTGCCATACTCCATTTTTAGCGGAGACAGCCTCCTGCAGCCCTCTGCCAGCAAAAACAGATGGGGGGCACATGCCCTCCCCAACTCCATTTTCGCTGGCAGAGGTACCACAGGACAGTCCGTTGCTGTTTCCAGGCTGGGACCGTGGGTTGGATCTGGCCCGTGGTCCTTTAGTTCGACACTCCCGGGGTAGAGGAATCTCTGAGCAGCTAATCTTGAACTTTGAACACATTTCAATTTTTTTAATTGTGATTTGAATTCTCAAAACATGCACGTTTTGATTGTTTGCAAACCACCAAAAATACCTTAGTGCAAAACACTGTTTTGAATATCCTCAGAGAGCTCTTTTTAAATCAAGATGCATTTCAATACTTGTTTGATAAACTTCAAAAAGTTGCAGGTGTTTGAGTTAAAATCTTGAATTCCTTTCCTAGCAGGCCTAAATGTGTTTTTCCAAAATAATGTAAGATAGGAATGAGGGAGTAGCTGAAGCATTGAAGTATTTCCCTAGGGAATGTATATTTTCCATCTTTTATCGAAAGAGATTTTCAGAGGTTGGTGTCAACAAAAGTTTGTTGAATCAAACAAAACGTCTTGGTTGTTCCATTTTGCCACCTAGTGGCAAATGCTATGACCAATGGGCCATATTCCTTCCTTATCCAAAATGTACCCTTCTAGGCAAAGTCTCATTCTTCTACGTACTGATAGTGCCATAAAAAACAATGTATTGATATAATTAATGGAGATTTGAGTGTGGGCTGCAGCATGCCCAGTCAACGAAGCAGTGGAAGTGATGTGCCGGTGCCTGGAGGCTGTTGGGGCCTGGATGGGTGTCAACAAACTCAAACTCAATCCAGACAAGACGGAGTGGCTGTGGGTCTTGCCTCCCAAGGACAACTCGATCTGTCCATCCATTACCCTGGGGGGGGAATTATTGACCCCCTCAGAGAGGGTCCGCAACTTGGGCGTCCTCCTCGATCCACAGCTCACATTAGAGAAACATCTTTCAGCTGTGGCGAGGGGGGCGTTTGCCCAGGTTCGCCTGGTGCGCCAGTTGCAGCCCTACTTGGACCGGGAGTCATTGCTCACAGTCACTCATGCCCTCATCACCTCGAGGTTCGACTACTGTAACGCTCTCTACATGGGGCTACCTTTGAAAAGTGTTCGGAAACTTCAGATCGTGCAGAATGCAGCTGCGAGAGCAATTATGGGCTTCTCTAAGTATGCCCATATCACTCCAACACTCCGCAGTCTGCATTGGTTGCCGATCAGTTTCCGGTCACAATTCAAAGTGTTGGTTATGACCTATAAAGCCCTTCATGGCACCGGACCAGAATACCTTCGGGACCGCCTTCTGCCGCACGAATCCCAGTGACCGGTTCGGTCCCACAGAGTTGGCCTTCTCCGGGTCCCGTCAACTAAACAATGTCGTCTGGCGGGACCCAGGGGAAGAGCCTTCTCTGTGGCGGCTCCGACCCTCTGGAACCAGCTCCCCCCTGAGATTAGGATTGCCCCCACCCTCCTTGCCTTTCGCAAACTTCTTAAAACCCACCTCTGCCGTCAGGCATGGGGGAACTGAAACATCTCCCCCTTGCCCATGTTGTTTTGGTATTAGATTGATTGTATGCGTGTTTTGTTTATTTGTTTTAATACTCTGGGGTTGTTTTTTTATGAATTTTAGCTTAAAATTGTCATTGGATTGGTGGGTATTGGATTGTCATTATGTATTGTTTTTGTCTTGCTGTGAGCCGCCCCGAGTTTTCGGAGAGGGGCGGCATATAAATCCAATAAATCTAATCTAATCTAATCTAATCAGCATTGTATCATGGGAGGTGATTGTAAGATTGGAACTAGGGGGCAATTAAATTGTTCAGAGCAGGGATGTCAAACTGGCATCGTCATGGAGATGTCATCTGACATAACAGTACTCTCTCTCCCCCCCCCCCCCAATGCTAAACCAAGCATGGCCAGCACATGACTCATTAGCCCGTGGGCTAGGTGATTGAGAGCTTTGGTTTAAAGTGAATGAGATTGACTTCATAGATGTTTGTGTTTTTTTAGGTGGTTGAATTGAAGCTTGGAGGAAAGGATATTCCTGTCACTAGTGCAAACCGAATCGCCTACATCCATCTTGTGGCAGACTACAGGTTAAATAAACAAATCAGACAACACTGCTTGGCATTCAGACAAGGTCTTGCCAATGTTGTTAATCTTGAGTGGCTCAGAATGTTTGATCAACAAGAAATACAGGTATAATTGCCCATAATAAAGTGGAGAAAATGACGCATTTAGTGATTTTAAAGAAAATTAAGATTCTTATGTTCTGCCTAGAGGTATTAACCAGATATTTACTGCTTTTTCTCAAACCCTTCCAGGTTTTGATTTCTGGAGCCCAGGTTCCAATTAATTTAGATGATCTTAAAACTTTCACAAACTATTCAGGCAAGTACATGGTAAATAAAGGTGGTATTGAAGGACAAAAATAAAGAAACTAAGTGATGGGGGTTGAATGTGATTAATTCTCCTAATGTCAAGAGAAGAATAAATTAGGTGGTTACGTCCCGTATATGCACTCATTTTGGTGGATAATCAGAAGAATGTGAATAGCAAAAATATATATATTTTGTATTTGTATAAATAATCAGAAGAATATGGATAGCAAAAATATATTTTTTGGGATTTGTATGCCGTCCTGAGTCTAGGGAAAGGGGCAGCATACAAATCTAATAAATAATAATAATAATAAATAATAATATTAATATAACATGCAATAATATATAAAAAGGAATGAGTAGTCCTACAATTTAGCAACATGTTTCACTTAGTTTTTAAGATACTGTTACCCCTTAAATAGTATACGAAAGAAATAATTATATGTTCTTTTAACCATTCTTTATGCCTCGTATTAATAAAAGCTACTTTTCTAAAATCTTATTGTTTATTAGTTCACTCTTCTATCCTGATATTTTTCAGATCCATAGGAAGACTCAATAATTGTTTTCTAGTCATGTAGAATAACACTCTGACTCGGTTTTAATGTAGTTTTATTTTCTTTTTTTAAATGGTAGGAGGTTATACTGCAGATCATCCAGTAATCAAAATCTTTTGGAGAGTAGTTGAAAGTTTCACCGATGATGAAAAACGTAAATTACTCAAGTTTGTGACAAGCTGCTCGCGGCCTCCTCTCCTGGGTTTTAAGGTATCTGCCTTCATAATTTTGTCTTAGCTAATTTGTTACAGCCATAATAATAGTAAGTTAATAAACATCTGTTTAATTGAAAATCAAAGCACCATTAAATTATTAGGGATATACAGTGTTCCCTCGATTTCCGCGGGGGATGCGTTCCGAGACCGCCCGCGAAAGTCGAATTTTCACGAAGTAGAGATGCGGAAGTAAATACACCATTTTTGGCTATGGATAGTATCACAAGCCATCCCTTAACACTTTAAACCCCTAAATTACCATTTCCCATTCCCTTAACAACCATTTATTCACCATTATTACTGATACTCACCATTGAATAAGACACTTAGTGATCCTGATATTTATAAACATAATTATTTATTAACAATAATTATTTTTTTTGTTATTTATTTGCAAAAATTATTAGTTTGGCGATGACGTATGACGTCATCGGATGGGAAAAACCATGGTATAGGGAAAAAAACGTGAAGTATTTTTTAATTAATATTTTTTGAAAAACCGTGGTATAGGCTATTCGCGAAGTTCAAACCTGCGAAAATCGAGGGAACACTGTACATTGTAGAAATTACCATCATTCCCAAATAAAAGGTAAGATTTTATATATTCTCTAGGACAATATTTTAAATATTTTAAAAAGAACCTATAGCAGTCATTGTAATGGTACTTTAGAACTACAGTACCATTACAATGACTGCTATAGGTTCTTTTAAAAATATTTAAAACATTGTCCTAGAGAACATGTAAAATCTTTTATTTGGGAATGACCCTAATTTCTACAATGTACATCCCCCATAATGTTTAGGCTTAGAAGCATGTTTCATTGAGTTCAGTTTGGCTTCTTCTCATTTAAAAATATAGGATTGCAGCTTCAGTGGCTTTTTGCTCAATATCTGGCGAAATTAAACTAAAAAATTTGCAGAAGTATTTTTGGAGTATAAGACGCACCTTTCCCTCCTAAAAGAGGGTAGAAATGTTGGTGCATCTTATACACTGAATACACCCATTTTTGGTATCCTGAAGCCCTGCCCCTGTTTACCATTTTGGCGAAAAATGGGCCTGTTTTTTGCAAAATTGTAGTGGGCAGAGGGTCTGGAAAACCTGCAGAGCGCTCCTAGGGACTGCAGGAAGGCAAACCCACCCCTGTTTTTGCTAAAAAGAAAAATAATAAACCCAGTCGAGAAACAGGCTGTTTTTTGTAAAATGGGGGCATTTTTGCCTTCCCCCAGGAACTCTCTGCAGGCCCCCCAAATACTCTGCCCATCCCATGTTTTTAAATTACAAAAAAAATGGTTGAAAAATGAGCCCATTTTTGCAAAAAACAGGGTGCGCAGTGGGCTTGGGAAGCTGGGAGGGACAAAAACATTTTTTCTTACTTCCATCTTTGAAATCTTGGTGCATCTTATACACTGGTGCATCTTTAAGGCTGAAAAATACAGTAAATTAAAAAAGTGAAATCAGGGTAACATTAAATAAGTTCCAAGTCTTGGTGCATGCTGCTCGACATAATAATCCATTTTATCTCAATTATTTCAGATGATAAATGAACACAATCACTTTCCAAAGAAAGCAGGGCTTTCAACTATTATCATGTTACTAATAATGTGGTTGGGAATCATGATGTTGGTTCTGCCTTAAAATTAATATGGATATTTAGATGAATTTCTATAATGTAGAAAAACAGAACCACCCATGCTTCCTTCACTGCATGGACCTATTGCACATAGCCATTGCTTTACATACTGTTCACAACACCTCAAAACGCATTCTATATAGGAGGAGTAAGCAACCGACAATTCATATGGTCTATTCTTGAGAGTGCAGTTGCTGAAAAACAAAAGCTATGCTGCCATTTTGTTCCTGATTTCTCCTTCTGTCTTACAAATGTTATATAGAACCTATCTCTAAATTTCTACTTTGAGGTCTCCCTGTAGAACAGTTGAATGCTGTTTTCCATTCATCTTCCTCTCTGATGTGGACTCGGTAGTATGCTTCTCTGAGATCTAAAGCTTTTCCCTTGGCTAGTGAGACAGCATGTCCTTCATGAGAGGTAGGGGTATAGGTTGTGTGCTCATACACAGTTTATTGCCCATATAATCTCATAGTTACATCTTTTTTCCCCTTTGAATAGTATTGGGATTGCGACTGGTGGCTTGGCTGGCCCTTGCTAGG